>NC_133620.1:148211485-148346485 GCF_048593235.1 Sminthopsis crassicaudata
TTCCCGACAGGGTCTCATGACCTCTGACACAAGCACAGATGAGAGCAGAGGGCATGACTCAGAAGGCATCACTACATCCTTCAGGTTGTGAGTTTTTTTCTTGACTATGGTTTTAGACAGCTTGGCAAACTGTTTTGGGACATAAGTAGGAAAGGCATATAACAATGCTTGACCACAGGTAGTGCATGGACTGCTCCAACTTGAAGAAGATTCATTTTCTCATTCTTTTTCTTTTCGAGGATAATCAGCTTTGTAATAGCAACATAATGGGCTAGCATATAAATTTTATAAAGAAACACTATTTATTATTTCTTGATTTTAAGCAGGGAAAAAGGATGGCAAACTCCTTTTCCTTTAAGGAAAACTGAGATGATGTGAAGGTCAGAGAATAGAATTGAAACTATGACCCAATATAAAGCCCTATCCATAATAAGGGACATTGTGTTCAAGAAGAGAATTTGGGAGTAAAGAACACATAGGTCCACATCAGCTACAGAGGCTAACAACAAGGCACAAAAGATAAAAGATAGCTTTGAACTTAGATCTTTCTGATTCTAGGTCCAACACTCTATCCACTACAACAACTCACTGCAACTAACGTCTTGCTTGTTTGTAGATTAGACTTAGGTTCTCATCCACCCCACAAACTATAAAGAAAGCTACATATTTTCCATTTTATCCTTGCTGAACTTGGAGTGCCCAGAGTAGCAATAAAATTACAGAAATCTATATCCCCTAATCTTTTGTCTAGTTTCTTTGTGCTCTCAAGGATCTGTGAGTTGGCATAAGGGATAATTGAAATGCTATGATTTGCACTTCATAAAGTGGCAAATCCAAACTGTTGTATTCCCTTGGGAAGCCTGGCATAGTTCAGTCCCGCCAAAGGATTCCAAAGGCTTTCTTGAAAAATTTTAGGTTTCTCTGAATCTGTAAGTCCATAAAGTCACCCTTTCTAAACTATGATTGCCTTACAATGACTTTGGATCAGAAGGGCCAGCGGGCTTCCCTGTTTCCTGGGTCCTCTCCTGCCTTTCCCTTTCAGGTTATTTCATATATTCTTTATATATCTTCTATAAGCCCAGATATTTACATGTCATCTCTCCTTTTAGAGAACAAGAATTGTCTTTTGTCTTTCTTAGTATCTCAGGTACTTTTGGAACATAATACAGTGTTTAATAGATGATTATTGATTGGTGACCAGAAATAGATCAGATAAGTATCAGATAAGTGTCAGAGCAGTGACAATGACCTTTATAATCATCTGTCTTCACAGGTCAGCTGATCTGTGGTCCTTATTGTAGGAGCACTTTAGCATATAGGAAGCAAAAATAGCATAAGAAAATTGGAAGAAGAATGAAGCTCCAAACCTAGTTCTTATATTTTTTGCACATATTTTTGAGTAATTAATGAATCTCTCTGAAATCCTCCTCTATTAAAAAAAATCAGAACAATAATACTGGCACTGGCTACCTCACAGAACTGTAGTATCAAACAAGATAACGTGGATAACTTTGTTTCATAAAGAATGAGAAGTATACACATCACAATTATTTAGACATCAAGGAACATTTTGATTATTACAACTGGTTTTTGTTTCATTTCTCACTTTTGAAATGATAAAATGAAATTACATCAGGATAATTTTATATGAGAAATACTTTGGATTATTTTTGCCATCTGAGAGAGCCAGGACATATTAGATGATCTTGAACCTAGATTTTCCAATTTAAAAATCAAATCTCTATCCAAGGGGCCTTAAAAAGACATGAATAACTATGTAAAGTGAATCATCACATGAACTCTTTTTTTTTTCATTTATACAGTCATTCTTCTCTGATGTGAATTGCTTAACTATAGCTATCTTTTCCTGACTACTCATGTTTCTCAAAACCCAAGTCCTGGTGAATAGAACTCCTGAATATAACTGAACCTGTCTTGTTGGTATTTCTTATGCTCACTTGCCAGAGCCAAAATAGGTATAGTTCAATCAAGGATCTGCCTCAGATACTGATATCACAAGGTATCACATTTCCTGACCCCAGAAGACCTACTCCTCAGCTCAGCTTTTACCTGGTTTCTAAGCTGCTATTCTCCAGGTTCCTAAGGCCATTAAGCCCCTCTATTCAGCTGCCTTTTAGAGAGAGACTTAGTGACCTATCTTCCTGATTCTCCTCTTGGCTGACCTGGGTACCTGATCTATCTGGGATGCCGGGAATCAGCTTGAGGTGGGAGTTAGTGGACTGCATAGTCGGTTAACTTGACATCAGCCTCCAGCAATTCCCATCTTCTTTTGCCAATAAATCTTTTCAGTCCCTCTACTGCACAGATTCTTAAACTTTTTCCCACTCAGAACCCATTTTTCCCCCAAGACATTTTTATATAAGCCTAGGTATATAGGTATATAAAATAGGTATACAAACCAAACATTTGCTGACAATAAATCATAATTTCATGACTGTCACATTCAGTTATTCCACCCTATTTGGGCTTGGGATCCACAATTTAAGAAGCTTTGTTCTAATAAAATGCAGTGGAAAGATCACTTGTCTTAAAAGATTTTATTTCAAAAAGTGACTTTGCCTATTACTAGTTGTAACCTTGGGCAAGTCATTTCGTCTTCTATGTCTGCTTCATCCATAATCTTCCAAGCAGACCCTTTTGTAACTTACATCATTTAAATATTAAAATTCATGCTTAGAGGAAAGTACACAAGAATTGAATCTATGACCTTGATCTAATGAGCAGCTTTCTTTAATTAAATGATCTAAGCAGCCATAAATATATAATAAAAAAATAAATAGCTCTCACCTCCAAGGATGCTGGAGAAATCATTATTAAGATACTTTATATCTATTAACTAACATTTGCCATGGAATGATACCAAATCATGAACATCTAATAGGACTGATGAACTTGATGTCGTTTCTGGTAGACAGGTGTCTCACAGTTGGATGTTGCAACAGGGCCAAGAGGCAAGTGTGAATTGTCCTTATTGAAATATATTTTGGTAACCATTCCTCTAAGGTCTATTTTATCATGGAATAAATTCTAAAAGATGATACAGATAGCAAATGAAAAAACCATGTGAAATTGAAAGGCCAGAATATTATTTCTTTGTTATCAAACTAAATTTCTAGTACAGAGAATGTCATCTGCTAAGGATTTTTATACTTATCTCAGTTTTTTTGTCTTTAAATCATATTGTTATTATTCTCTCTAGAGTACTGAATCAATTAAGAGGAGCTATATATATATATATAGCTCCTCTTAATATTATTACTATTAATTAATATTAAAAATATGTAATATACATATTACATATTTTTAAATATTTCTTTAAGTCATAGCTAGATTCAGTAATACACTAAATTCAGTTTTCTGGTCCACATAAACAAAGTTGTTATAAATCTGTCAAAGAAATTCTTCATGGATCCAACCATTTTGGAGAACAATTTGGAACTAGGCTCAAAAAGTTATCAAACTGTGCATACTCTTTGACCCAGTAGGGTTTCCACTGGGCTTATATCCCAAAGAGATATTAAAGGAGGGAAAGAGACCCACATGTGCAAAATTTTTGTGGCAGCCCTTTTTGTAGTGGCAAGGAAACTGGAAACTGAATGGATGCTCATCAGTTGGAGAATGGCTGAATAAATTATGGTATATGTATGTTATGGAATATTATTGTTCTGTAAAAGCAGGATGATTTCAGAGAGGCCTGGAGAGACTTACAAGAACTGATGCTAAGTGAAATGAGTAGAACCAAGAGATCATTATACATGACAATAACAAGATTATATGATGATCAACTCTGATAGACGTGGCTCTCTTCAACAATGAAATGATTCAAACCAGTTCCAATTGTTCAGTGATGAAGAAAGCCATCTATAGCAGAGAGGGGACTGTGGGAACTCAGTGTGGCATTTTTACTCTTTTTGTTGTTGTTTGCTTATATTTTATTTTGCTTCTCCTTTTTTTTTAACTGGTTTGATTGGATTTTTCTTGTGCAGCACAATAATTGTATAAATATGTATGCATATATTGTATTTAACATATATTTCTACCACGTTTTAAAAAATAAATCCTTTTTGTAGTGACAGAGATCTACATTTTAAGTTCTGAATTAAAATTTTCTAAAGGATATCATTATCTGCTAATGGGGAAGGGGGAGAAAAAAGCTGGTAGCACCTAGAGAAGGTCTTCATTTGTAGCTAGGCCCCTCCCAGTCCAAAATCTATGATCCTATGATCTTTAGTGCCATTTCTCTTACTCATAATCCCCTCTCATGTCCCCAGGTATCTACAATACAACCTAACAAAATTAATTTATATGCTATATATGCCTTGCAGGGATTAAAAAAAAACTATTGGGAGAAATAGAAATTGGGAGACATAATGACCAAGAAAGGATGGGTATAAATAAAGGGTAACTCCTGAATTTATGACAACACAGATCCATTTGAGAAAGACAGAGACAAAGGCAGACAGAGATAGAGACAGAGAGACAAAGACAGACATAAAGGTCTTCAGCAAAATTCTCCTCATATTTCATCGTGGCATGGAGATGACTCTTAAGTTTCAGATGGCTAGACCAGCAGAATGGAGATTATGTAAAGTTCTTATAAATTATAAAAGTTTTTGTGATTGTAATTACTAGTGAATGAGTCTGTCATCTAGAGATTATGATTTCTAGAATGGATAGATTCATGAGCAGAACACTAGCTATCAGATGCTGATGTTTTTTAGTCACAGGAATTTGTGAAACTGTCCATGGAGGGTGTGAGAATTTTGACAACTATCATAGTAACAATGAAATTGTGGTTCTTGGGAAGTAACAGAGAAAAAGGCAATGATGGCCAGTGACTTTCTCCATTTTTCCTTTAACAAGTTCTTTGATTTCATCAAGTTAAAAAGTTTGCTTGAACTGAGTCTTACATGGAGATGCCATGTTTTATTCAGTCTTGACATTCTCTATGTCAATGGATCTGTGATATTAATAGTATTTATTCACAATCCATCAGTGTAGACTTCATCTCACCTCCTTATTTGTTCTATAATTTCCCCTAGTTAAAATATTCATTTACAGATCATTCTCTTTCTTTTTTGGAAAAAATCAGGACTAAATTTGCCTTTATCCAATCTTGTGGTATTTCTTTCATTTTCCATGATCCTTCAGATATCACTGAAAGTGGTTCAGCATTCACATCTGACAATTCTTTCCATACTTGAAGCATTAACTTTCATTCACCAAAGACATCTAGGTATTTTTTTTTCTATCTCCTTGGGTAACAACTGTGAACCATTTTTCAGTGCAAAAGTCCAGAAAAAAACAGACGCAAAATAAAAATGAGTAGCTTTGCCTTCTTTTTGTTGTCATTTATCATCCTCTTTTTCATCTACATCTTTTCCCCAATGTAGATTTTTGAAATGCATCCCCTTTTTTGTCCTTTTCTTTCCTTGTCAATCTCAACTTATTCTGAGTTGCATACTGGTAGAAATCGTATAGGGCTATTTCATGCTCCCTCTCTCTGTTTCTCTTTTTCTCTCTTTCCATATACTTACATATATCTACACACATGTGTATGTATAAATGTTTATATAATTAGATATTTACATCTAGGGACATATACATATATATATATATATATATATTAACCAACTAAACTGGTTTAAATCTGAGTTCCTTATGCATCTACTTCAGTCTCTTCAAACAATTCCCAACTTTCCTTAGCATTGCAATTGCTTATGTATATTTAGAATTTCAGTCTTGAGAGTTTTCCATCCCTCTTGAGATAATTTCCTCTGTATAATTTTAGTTAATGGGACCCTACTTCTGACAAATGCATTGAAGTTTGATTTTCTAAAATCTAGTATACATCTCAGACCATGTCTTTATCCTATTTATCCCAAATTCTAATAAGTAGTCATCACTACCCCAGGGTTCTACTATTTCCATTCCAACAATCAGTTCTTTCCTATGAGAATCAGGTTTAAAAAATAAAACTTTTATTTATTGTTTCCTTCACATTAAAAATGTTGTGAAAGAAAACACAGACAACCCCCTAAGAAAAAATAAAGTCTTTATTATTGATAAGTGTTTGATTTGTATGCCTATTTTGTATACTTGTATACCCAGGGTCATGTAAAAATCTCTTGGGTAAAAAAGAGCTTTGAGTAGAAAAAGTTTAAGAAGCCCTGATCGAATGAACCTTATTTTGTTCCAGTATCATGTCCAAATTTCTTCAGACAACTGGCTTGAGTCAGACTCAATCCAAAACAATTTTACAGCCAATACTCAACTTCTTCTATGTCTCATTGACGACTTTACCACCCATCTTTCCCTTTAGCAGGAGCCTCTTATTTGCTTTACACATGTTTTCAGTTATTTGTTTTACATGTTTCTTTCATGTATGTCTTTTTGTTTTATATTCTGTTGTTGGCTACTTTTCCTTATTGGTTGGTTACTTTGTTTTATTCATTAATTTATTTTACTGAACTACTCTAAACAACAGCTTTCTCCTTTTCTTCTTGAGTCTTCCCATAATATATCACTTTAAACTTTTACTTCTTAATTTTCTATAAGCCCCTTAAATACTGTTCCTTTCCCTTTTAATCTTTTCAAGTAGAAATCAGATACAGAAACTGGACCCAGGCATCATCCTTCAAATTTTCTTCAAATTTATATACATTTCTATGAATTTCTCCTTCTTACATTTAATTTATGGTCTCCAAAAGCTCAAATTTCAAAACATCAAATAACTTTTATAATTTTGGGTTTTTTCTTTTTAGCTTCAGTCTTCTTCCTTCTGCTGCCTGCCAAAGAAGGAGTACGTTTCTTAAATTTGACTAGTGCAAATCAATATCAAAACCAAGAAATAAGGAAACAAACAAGCAAACAATCTTGTCAAGTGGCAGGTATGGCAAATGGTAGCAAGTTGCTTAATGGAGTGCTTTTTGACATCATAAAAATTGTTATGTCCATATCTGAATATTGATTCTACCTCAAGTAGACTCATTAAAGTAGTATAGTAGAAAGGACTGAATAAGTAGTCCCATAAAGGCATTGGTTGAAACTTTCTGAAGACTACATTGCTTTTCATGCCTTGAAAATACTCATACTCTAACCTGGATAAACATAGTTGTGACTATTATTACATTTAGATTGTATGAAATCATAGTTCATGCATGAATTGTCAATTCTAGATTTAAACTATAACCGGGCTTAAAAGTATATTCAAAGAAACAAGCCTCAACCAACTACACAAGATCAGTCTCTAATATCAAAATGAAAACTTATCAGAGACTCTTACTCTTCACATAAGATGAATGAAAAACCTGAGAAACAGAGATGCTGGGTAATTAATAATTAAGTTATTAATTTAGGTCAGCTGACAATCACTAAATTGATGGTCAATGGTTCAAATAATCAAAGATAGAACCATGGATATTGCTGAATGTTTAACTACCTTTGGAAAAGAAGGTGCCCCTGCTAGGTAAAAATCAATAATGATTAGTGAACAATCACGAGAAGGCAGACATATTAATGAAAAAGTAGGCTAAAAACCTTCATCTCCTCCCAATGAAAAAATGAGTTGATCATGACAATCAATCAACTCCTACAATCTGGAAAAGGGAATCCATCTCTACCAGGACTACTCTGATTTTCTCTTTCATGATTCAGGTTCCCCTAGAGGGCATGAGTTCAATGCTTTAGAGCTGGAATACATCTAGATTAGATTCTGTAGATCATTCTAAACAGAAGTTCTAATTGTTGGGTATGGTTCTATCCAAAATCTCAGGGCACATACCCAGAAGATTGATCATTTTCATCTATCAGCGTTGCCATTCAGAGACTGGATAAATTACCTATAGGGATGGTCCCAGAAAAGAAAAACACCAAATTTAATAATTGGTTAATAATATAATAGAAAATTAACTACTTCTCTCAATAATCTATTAGGTTAGTCCTTGAAGAAGATAAGCAAGTACTCCATAATCTTTTGGGCAGCTATTTTAATTTGTCTATTTAAAGAAGAAACAAATGTTTACAAGGTCAAGATAAGCTGAAATTAAAAGAGAGAAAGTAAAACAAAGACTGTTTCTATATACAGTCCTGTCATGGGAAAGTAAAGCAAAACAGATTTTACTAATGTGTTGATATACTAAGGGTAACAATTATACTAATGTATTCTGCAAATCAAAAAATACATATATTCTTCTTAAAATCAAGGCAATATTTTTATTTGCCCTTTCTCTTTTTGCTACTGCTTTTATAAGAAAAGTTATCTTATAGAATTGTGTTGATGTTTCTTCTTCTCTATCTTGCTATTGTTGCTTCCCCCCCCCCCTTTTGTTGTCCTTTCTGGCTTGTATTTGAGTCCTATTCCCTCTTCTTTCCTCTTGGCTGGGTCCATCCCTTGTTTTTCTTAGAGCATTCTCACTTTTTCCTCAGAGCTGAGAGTCTTTAAAAAAAATCTCCCCCTCCCCATTTTTTGAGCTAACCAAAGCTCTATACAGTGTGAACATTTATTCATTCTTCCTACATGTACTTTTCCATATACTATATTCTTTTTTTTTTGTTTGTTTCTTTGGTAAGATTTGCCACTGTAGAAATGGATTCATTGTTTCTATTTTATTATTTCTGCTGTTTAGACCATAAATTCTGCTTTCACAATTTTTGTTTCTCTTTTTTATTTTGCTTATACTTAAGATCTTTAATTGAGTTTTATATTGTTTTGTTTTTTCCTCCTGAGATCTTTGGTAATTTCAATATTTCCCCCTTTATATTCTCCTATGCTCACTTTCTGATTCTTCTCTCTTTCAAAGAGGGTTCCTTGGGACCTGGACTTCAAAACTGTCTCAGTCTTTACCCACAATGGACAATTCACATTTCATAGGCCTCAATCTCTGTAATATTGATTTCTAAGGAAATAGAACTGGCTTGGATTAGATACTGAACTCTTTCCTTCAGGTTTAGTGGAGATTAAAGCCCTTTATACCTTTTCCTTTCCCAGCTCAACAAGCATATCTTTTCAGAATTCTTATATCAAATCCTGACCTCACAACTGTTTTTCAAACAAAACATTTCATTCCCCAACTCTGAGCAATTTTGCTAGCTGTCCCCCATTTCTGGAAATCTTTCATTCCTCATCTCTGTCTCCTTGACTTCCTAGACTTCCTTCAAGTCTCATCTAAAACCTATCTTCTATGAGAAGTCTTTCCCAATCTCCTTTAATTCTAATGTCTCACCTCTATTGTTTATTTCCAAATTTATCTCATATATAATTTGATTGTACATAGTTGTTTGCATGTTTTCCCCCATTAGACTGTGAGCTTTTTCAAATCAGGGAGTTTTTTCTTTACATCCCTACATCCCTAGTATATAGCAGAATGATTGGCACATAGTTGGCAATTGTTTATTGACCAACTGACATATTGTTGAGGTATCAGGGATGTGTTGTAGTATCACTTTTGAAAGAATTCAGACTCAGTCTCAAACATAAGCAAAGGTATTTTAATATATACTGAGATGTACATACTCAGTGGGTAGGCCAATCTCCTTGAAGGAGTCAACAATCCAGCAAAGTAAAATAAGGATTTTTATAGAGTAAATGTGCTGATTATACCACATAACACATGTAAATTTTGAGCTTAGAAGAGGAGTTTGCTAACATAGGGAGGTCCTAAAATATTGGTGGAACTGCATATTATCTAGAATGCATATAAAAAAGTCCACTTGGGGAAGTATTAATTTAAGATAATGATGTTATAATTAGCATGGGTTCATCCAAGGACAGTAAAGAAGGGAAGTATGCAGGCGCCATGTTGAGGACAATATTTATTGAGGTTTGCAATCAAGTCTCCTGTTCTATATCCTATTGGAGTTACTTTCTCAGTCGCTGATTCCTGTTATGTTTTGTGGTAACCTGGTGATGTGGTTACAGAGTATTCTGACTTGTTCATTGTTCTAGTGAGAACCATGATTAATAATTTCTGTAGGACTCAGGGCTGTAGGCAAGTTTGGGCTGAGATGGGCTGGGAGCAACAATCAGATTCCCATCAATATGATCTAACTTGAGTTTGTCTTCACTTAAGCCATATATATATGTATATATATATATACGTCAGTCTCTGCACTGAAGTTATCTTCTCTTTGTCTGGAACTATGGTTGGTCACCAAAGTTCTTGTCTTTCACAATTGTCTTTATAATGATATAAATTGTTCTCATTCTGTTCATTTTTCTCTACATCAATTCACAAAAACCTTTTGAAGTTTCTCTGAAGTAGTCCTATTCATTTTATAGCACAACAGTCATTACAATTATATACCACAATGTGTTCATCTATCCCTCAATAAACAGGTCTTCCTTAGATTTTAGTTTTTTGCCATCACAAAAAGAGCTGCTATAAATAGTTTATATATGTATGTCCTTTTCTTCTTTTATTTTTTCAAAGTATACTCTTAGTAGTAGTATGATTTAATCAAAGGATATATACAGTTTGGTAATTTGGGGGACATAGTTCAAAATTGTTTTCCAGCACAGTTGGACCTATTCACATTCAAACAACACTATATTATTATATTACAATAGTACCACTAGTATTTTTATTTCTTTTTTTGGGGGGGGGTAATTTTGTCAGTCTGATGTTTGTGAGAAAGAACTTCAGAAATAACTTTGATCTATTTTTCTTTCATTATTAGTGATTTGGATCAATTTTTTTTCACATGGTTATTCATAGTTAAGTTTTTCCATTTCTGTTTTAAAAGAATACTCAGACCATTCAAGTTTTATTTACTGGGTTTTAACATCATATTTCACTGTCTTCTTCTTTCACCCAGAAATTCCCTTGTCCCATTGGTAAGGTTCTACTGCAACCTTCATTAAAGAAGAGGAAGAGCTCAGCTCAGTGATATACTTCATTTATTCTCTGAACTTTGTTGTCACATATTTCCATGGGTACTCCTCTTCCCCACATCAACTTTTCATCTCATTTTGATGTGTTGTATTTCCTCATCAAAATTTGAGCTCCTTGAGGGCAGAAAACATCTTTCTTTTTACTTATGGTTGCATTCCCAGAACTTAGAACAATGTTTGACAAATACTGACAAATAATGTTTGTTGATTTAGCTTGACTTGATTTGAAATCTTTCCCTATCCTTAACTCTGAAAGATAATTTATTGATGTACTCATTTGGAGTTTCTCTTATTATATTGTGTGAGATGCTGGCTTATACTTACTCTACACCAGGCTGCTTTCAGGTTTTCCCAAAAGTTTTTGATTCCAGAATCTTTGGATTTATCAAAAATAAGGCCATTATAAACATTTCCTTCTATATACAGAGTATTTAATCTGTTTCATGGATTAATTTCTCTATTTCTTAACTTCTGATGAGCTGTTAATTCTATTTTCTTTCTTCCATATTTCTTATCTTTTTTCTAATTCTTTCTTCTAGCACTTATTTAATTCATAATTTTTTTAGCTTTTTAAAACAAAACATGAAAGTTCTTGCTAATTTCTTCCGGGAATTCTAGTTTAACAGATGTTCTAATTTTGTTTTCTTATAGATTTTTATCTCCTAGCATAACAGCTCATTATTGTAGGATTCTCTTTTCATTTGATCATTCTTCCAACCTTAATTCTTCACTTCAAATTTTGTATTAAGGGCTAGAATCTGTGTGCTTCTGGAACTAAGCTTTGGGTTGAGCTTTGGGACAAATCATGCTGCTACTTTCTCCAGATATTAAATGTTGTGTTACCAAGGATTTCAGAGAGAACTCAGTCTAGAAATCTGCATGGTCAATGCACTTGAACAAGTGTGATTCTGCACAAAATCCGAGTGCTATCGTCCTGATTTGAATTCTGCAAGAAACTAACCTTTGTTTGGATCTGAGTAATACAACTACAGCCTTATCCTCCGTGGGAGCTCCAGTAGAATACAGATATACTTGGTTATTATCAACCAGATGGAAAGCTCTATACATTTAAGGTTATAGAACTACAGAACTCTTTGGTTGAAACCCCCTCACTGCCCTGATTGTTCTACTAAAGTATGTATTGGGCTAGATACTGGATTTGAGATCCTATTTGTTATTCAGGGCCAGAGCCATATAGTTGCTGCTTACTTCTGTTCTTGTTCTTTGCCTAGTGTACAGCCTCAACTCATGACCACTCTGCCAAGAAATGCCACCTCTACAAACTGGTTCCCCTCCTCAGTCTGTAACGGAACTGTGACTCAGCTTTGGGTTATAAGTAGCTGAACTGCCAGTAGGTACTTGTTTTGGTCCCCTGTACATCAAACCCCTCTTCTCAGTCTGTGATCTCTTCTTGTTCTAAAGTAGGGGTTCTCAAACTACGGCCTGAGGACCAAATGGGGCTGGCTGAGGACATTTATGCTGCCGGGCTATGGCAAATGGGCTGAGGGACGGAGACAGAGTGTGAGTTTTTGTTTTTACAATAGTCTGGCCCTCCAGCAATCAGTGAACTGATAGTAGACTGGCCTCCTATTTAAAAAGTTTGAGGACTACTGTTCTAAAGCTTACATAGAGGTCCTAAATCAGTCCTACTTCAGCTCTCCCAGCTTAAAGGCCCCACGAAATAGATTCCTTGATAAACTCCATTCCCCATGTTCATAGATATCTGTCTCACACTAGAAAAATGGGCTAGAAGAATGATTGAGATATTTCTTGGATTTCCCAATCAGGACTCATCCTGGTACATTTTCTAGATCTTCTAGATTTTCTAGATGGCAAAGTTAGTTATAAGAAGAAATTGAATTATACTGCCTCTTCCTATTACTCCATCTTGGTTAATCAACTGCTAAATTAAATGTATCTTCCTGATTAGTCACACTAAAATATTTAATCTTCATTGGACCATTTCTTAATACTATAAACTTATTGCTATAAAATGCATAATTTCTGCTGACTCCTATTTGAAATAGCACAAATAGCACTATCACCTCCTTGGGTCATTGTAGCCTGAATTGTGGATTCTGGACTATGCCAGGCCCTTTGTTCTTATGTCTAATGACTATAGCAACAGCCTACCATAGTTTTTTTGATCATATTGCTATAACCCTTATTATTTTTGTTTCTTGGGCAAATTTACTTCTAAATTACTCTGTAACCTGGAAAGGTTTACTCCAATCCTATCAGTGCTATACACTTTTTGGTTATATATAGTCAGGACATATGGGCCCAAGGCTGACTGGAAGCTGTAGTGCATATGTACTTGCTTGGTATTTTTCATTAAGGAGTAGTATGATTCATTAAGTAGTGAGTTCTTACTAGGCTCAAAATCAAATTCTAGTATAATGCTTGTCACACAAATTAAGTGTCCAATTCTTTCAGTACATACCCAAAAAAAACCACCCAAAGTAATGGGGTCTTAGGCCTCATTGATAGAGGTAAAATATTTAGAACATGGGAATAATCTTAATATATGATTTTTAAAATCAATATGCTGCCTGTGGAGATTCTTGTATACAGTTTAGGAATCCCAGATTCCTCTCGACACTAATTATCAGATAACCACTGAGGTTCCTTCCAGCTGTGATTCTACCATTCATGCCACAGCTATGAATGCCTTTTCCCATATTTTTGAGAAACTATCTTTCCACCATGCCTACATATCATGAACTCTACCAGTGGAGGGAAGGGAATGTTAAGTCCTAAAAACTATCCACAAGTTAGTGTTTGAGACAATACTCTATATAACTCATAAGTGCTTTAAGATTTAAAAATGCGAAGAGGTAGTTTGTATAAACCAATGGTCCTCAAACTTTTTAAATAGGGGCCCAATTCACTGTCCCTCAGACTATTGGAGGGCCAGACTATAGTAAAAACAAAAACTGAGCCTCAGCCCAGTGCTGGAAGTGTGCCTTGCTAACTCGAGTTTAGGGTGAATGTCACTTCCTGCCTGATTTTGCCAGAACCCAGAGGGCTGGAGTTTGAGGACCCCTGGTATAAACTTATCTCTTATGTCAGAGTATCTCAAGAAATAATGGTCCTTCATATATTTTGGAGGATTTTCTCACTCTCTTAGCTTATGGTCTCCTCACAGGAAATTGGAAAATGTAGCAGATTTTAACCTGGCAAAATTAAAAGGAATTTTACTAAAAAAACAAAACCGAATTGGGGGAAGGGGGAGAGAATCTACAATTGAATTTAATGCTCTCATCAAAACCTACCTACATTTTCAGTTTATTACAAGCCCAAATCTCCCTTGGCAGCCCCTTGTTGCTTCCAGTACAGCTCTCTATTATAACCCGTTCTACAGGGGCAGCTAGGTGGCGCAGTGGATAGGGCACCAGCCTTGAATTCAGGAGGACCCGAGTTCAAGTCTGATCTCAGACACTTAACACTTCCTAGTCACTTAACGTCAGCCTCAGGGGGGAAGAAAAAGAAAAAAACTCATTCTACATCTCTCTATGAGTACCCAATATGTGCCTCCTCTTTATTTTTTATTATTTCTTAGCCAGGCAAACTCAAAAAACCTCTGGGGTGAAAAAAAACTTTCTAGGACTTGGGCAGATTGAGAGACGGGGTGAAGCAGGATGCAGTGGTGGGAAAGATTCAGAGTTTTTCCTGTCCAGTAGGAGACATAATTCTTCCTGGGCCAGCCCTAATGAACTTTACTGTTCCCTTAAGAAGTTTGCAACAAGAACGATGTTTTCCAAAATTGGACTGTGCTGGAGGCGTGATCCTCAGTAGGTTGTCAAACAAAGGCCAGAAAGTCATTTGTTAAGGTCTTTTAAAGGCAGTTCTCAGTGAAGTACAAGTCGGTCTCTAATCTCTGAAGTTTTTTTTTTTTTTTCCAGGTACAAGTGTATGCATATTTATGCAATGGCT
Source organism: Sminthopsis crassicaudata (assembly GCF_048593235.1). Classification (NCBI taxonomy): domain Eukaryota; kingdom Metazoa; phylum Chordata; class Mammalia; order Dasyuromorphia; family Dasyuridae; genus Sminthopsis; species Sminthopsis crassicaudata. The sequence goes on from NC_133620.1 coordinate 148,226,334, forward strand.
ATGAATATTTTCCTCACATTTATGAGACCTACTGTCCCCCCATGAGCTGTAGCCATGGTGGTGGGGGTTTGGGGTCTCTAAGATTCCTCCCAGCTCTACATTTGTGTCCCTAAGTTTCTATGAGATAATAGAGACTTCCCCTCACACAAAAGTGCTCATTTTGGGTGAGTACCTATGTCCCCTCTCAATGCTTCAGTTATCTCATCTGTAAAAAAAAAGATAAAGACATTCTAGCATCAATTATCTCATACAGCTGTTGTTATAAAGTAAAACACTTTGTAAACTTTAAAGCATTATCGAAACGGGAATGGTTATGATTACTTCACAAGCCATTCTTTTAAAAGACTAAATCAAGGGGAAACTTAAGTAATCGCTTCTGAAAACGTGACAAGTGACAAATAAGGTTTTCCCACATCGCTGGTCTTTTAATTTACACAAGTAGTCTTCCTTAAGAAACCCCACCCCCTCACGGCCTTCTGCATCCCATCTTCCCCCTTGCGACGAACTCTCGCAAGACTAGTCTCGCGAGACTAAACCTTTTCCCCTCCTCCCCCCCCATCGCCCTTTTACCTTTAGCTCCCGTCGGTTCGCACTTGCGCAGAAAGCCGTGGAGAAGCCGAGGGGGCGGGATGAAGGAAGGTAGGCGGTCCGAGTGGTAGAAGGTGGAGCCGCCGCGGGTGCTCCCTGACGTGCGCTCTCTCCCCGATTCCCCGACCTCCCGACCTCACTAGCCCGGTGCAACTCGGTGGGGCGCAAGCCCAGCGGCCCCGACCAGCCACAGTCTAGCCGGCCGGACTTAGAGATCCTCCCAGTAGCTAGCTCCTCTCAGCAGCCGCGGTGCTAGCAGCGGCCCAGGGCGGCCGAGGAGCCTGGGAGAGGAGAGCAGCGCCGCGTCGCTGATACTTTAGGTAGGTAACCTGCTGATGGCGGCCCGAGGGTCCGAGGCGGGGGTGGGGAAGGGGGGGAGACGAGGCATCTCTCTCGGACCGAGAACGGCGGGGGCTGGGGCCCGGAGCGGCCGCGAGGACGCAGAGAGAAAAGTCGGGGGGGAGAGGCCGGAGTCCTGCAGCCCCGCAGCAGCCCCCCAGCATCCCTAGCCCCACTGCCATAGCCTCGTTCCCCTGGTCCCTTTTTTTCCTCAGGGCTATGCGGAATTTATGGGAGTCACTGCCCAAAGGGCTTTTCTGAGGGGGTGGATTGGGGCTAAGCAGGCTTTTGTTTTGCTTTTCCTTTTTAAACCTTCCTGGGGAGGGGACTTTCCTGGGCTTCATTTTCCTGGGGCTTTAGAGAGCATTGTTGTCCAATAGCCTTGACATATATTGTGATCCCGCCGGGAACTGTGTGTATCCACTATGTTAAGGACGCACTGCTGCTTAGTCCGGACTGCAGTCTGACAGCCAAATGGACAATTACTCTGTGCTCTAGATAAAGGAGAGACTTGGGCCGCAAACAGCGTTTCTTATCTGAAAACAGCCATCGGTGTTCAATTGAACACCTCTGGACTCCTGGGAATATTTCCCTTTTTATATATTTCTTTGGAGTTGATGGATTTATGGAAGAGGAAAATTTTAAGTAATGTTTTTATAGCCTCTGTATTATTTACCTGATGGTTCATGTTACAGTTAAAGTTTATACTTCATAGCAGAGTTGTGACCCCACTACTTACGGTACTTGTTATTCCATGAGGTGAAAATATTGGATTTGGTTACTTTTTTTTTTCTCAATGGATATTGATTAGCTTAACTTGTGTCTTTCACTGGTATTAGAAGTACCAGGATAGAATGGTGAAAAAGACAAGTCTTAATGCTAATCATAATAAAAACTTTTCAATATCAAAATAGGTAATTTTTGTTATAGCCGGTGGAAGAGTAGAAATGACCACATTTGGAAATAAAGTCTTTTAGTATTGTTTAAAATTAATGGTGGTTTCAGAAATTTCATTAAAAATTAGATTTTTACATGTTACATCAAAATCTTAAATGTTAGATGTGAGATTACTTTCTTTGGTTGATCTATCAAATATGGCATCTGGCAAGCCTATTCTAAGAATTACAAACTGCTCAGTACTGTGATTTTTCTTCCATCCCCCTTTCTGTTTTCTTTTATAGGAAAAATTATTAACAAGGATTTTATCTTAATGAATTAAATTTATTTTGGACTAATGTGATCTTTAAACATAAGATGTTTTTAAGTATGTTTTCTTGTGTATTTTCCTACTTTGCATTCTGTGGAGTAAAATTAAAATACGCTGCTTACATTGACACCTCTCAGAGTAGACCACAATTCAGTACTCTACTCTTTTTAACAGTGTAACCTTCCACATAATGCTTTTATCCCCCAGAAAATCTCAAAGATCTTTTCTTTAATTTCCAATAGGAAGAATTAAAATATCTTTTAGGAAAAATAAATTTTTCCTAAAAGATAGAATAAAATTAAGTAATCTTTTTTTTAAAAACTGATATATAAATGGAGCCTCAGTAAAATGATTAGATCAAGATAAGATCAGAGTTAAGAAACCATTTTAGCTCTTTCAGTAAATGAGTAAAAAAGTAAAAAGTTTTATCTTTTCTGTGGATGCAATGTTAAGTTCAATCACAAAATTGATGTCAGAACTGAATGTCTACATTCAGTAGATGTTTTGTGACCTGAGGCTTAGATTTATACCTCACCATTGTTTCATTTTTCTGAATTTCCTTCCTGAAAGTACTTCAATACCCTAGATGCATTGGGTTCTTTTAAGATTAGTTGAAATATAATTATTTGGAAATTATCTTTTTTAATATTTTGGGGTATCATAAAATAAAATATGTAATCATTTATCTAGTCCAAAACATATTTTGGAAGGATAGAAAACTTAATTAGTAGGCTCTGTCCTTTGTGTTCTAGGGTTTGTATTTGGTCTGAATAATATAAAAAGCCTCATGCTTTCTGGATCAGGTGTAGGATTGATTTAATGATTCAGTCCTGCTTTCAGTGAGAGGACTTTTGAACTGGTTTAATCTGAGACCCTGAAATATTTTTTCACTGAACCCAAATTAGACATTTGAACTAAGACCATATTGGGCATTTAAACTGATTTTGAATTGCAACTCTTTCTCCCACCCCTTTCTATATCAAACCCTCTGGTAGGTTTTATTCATACCCTGGGAGTGAGTTAGAATTTGGCCAGCCTTTGGGAAACATTCATCCCTTTTCATCATTGTGAAGGCTTTTCAGAGACAGACTTTCTTGGTACAGCTACTTTGTTGGTTATCACACTAGCAAATATATAATTTCACTGAATGAAAATGTCTCTTGAGAGAACTTGAAATTGACAAGCTTGCATTTATCCAGTTTTGTTTTTTGGAGGGGAGTATTAGAAAACAGTCTCAAATAAACAGTAGTTCATTTCATTTAAAAGGGAAGAGAATGTGTTTGTATGTGGATTTAATCTTAATAAAGTTCATCTCTGAAACCTTGGTGACTGGTTCAAAATCTTTTTATTTAAGATTTCGATACTACCCTCTTCCAAAAGGATTTGAATTGATTTTCATTTTAAACGGGATGTCAGTAGAACAAATAAGGATAGGAAAAGAACAGAAAACATTAGTACTTAAAATAAGCTGGTAACAACCAAGCTTTGAATTTGACTCTAGTTTCTTGGCAGTTAGGTTAAAAAGAAAGACACAATGTGTTATGTAGTTTTCCTTTACAGACAAAAGTTTGCAGATAAACTTAAAAAAATAAATAAACAAACAACTAGATTCAAATTGGAGTTTACTGCAAAGGATACAGAAATGTCATCCAAATGATTAGATTGTTACTTGATGAAGGAATTTTGATATGGGGGAAAGGATAAAAAGAGAACTCCAGATTCCTTACTTCTTTTTGATCTACTTTTAATTTTGTTGTTGATCAACATTTTAGGACCCCATTAGGGGTTTTCTTGGCAAAGATACTGGAATGGTTTGCCATTTCCTTCTCCAGCTCATTTTACAGATGAGGAGTTGAGGCAAACAGAATTAAGTGAGTGGCTCAGGATCACAAAGCAATGTCTGACACCAGATTTGAACTCAAGAAGATAAAGTCTTCCTGATTTTTAGGCCTGGCACTCCATCCACTGAATCACCTAGCTGACTTTTTAATACATAGAGAAAACTGGTTGAATCTACAAAAATGATTAGTTAATTTATTACTCTCAGCTATTTTATGTCTTAAGTCCTTGGTTGAATTACAGTTATTTTGGTTAAGGCATTATATTGTTTGATAATTGTGGTCTCTTTAGCTCATAAATTCTGATTCCTCCAACTAGTATCTATAGTACAACTATTTTTTTATGAATGATTAAAAGAATGTGCTTTTAGACTCCATATGGGAAGAAAGCAAAATTATTGTTCTATTATTAAAGTTAAAGAATCACATTTTTCTGGACAAAAAGCCAATAAACTTTAGCATGGGCTAGATTTAGCAGGTATCCCTATTTGTAGATATTTTCTTTAGGAAAGAGTTGTGGATCTTTTCAACAGGTGTTTAGTTGAGTACCCCAAGGTTCAGGGTTGAAACATTTTTAAGCCAAATACTACCAGATTATTGCTTTGTTAATCCAAAAACCTCAACTAATTTCTTGCACAGTGTTTAATTTTAAGTACTGCATCATGGATAAAAGCCAACAGGATAAATTAAAGGCAAAATGTATAAATAAGTAGTAAAATGAGTTGACCCGTTAGGTGATATTGTTTCAGTTTTACCATTTAAAAGATGGTGAAAATCTGATGCTGAATGAAATGAGCAGAACCAAAGAAGAACATTGCATATAATAACAGCAAGTTTAAGTGATGAACAACTATGATAGACTTAGCTCTTAGCAATATAGTGATTCAAGACAATTCCGATAGACTTGGGATGGAAAATACTTATTGCATCCAGAGAGAGAACCATAGAGACTGAATGTGGATGAAGAATAGTATTTTCAACCTTCTTTTTCACTTTTTACTTTTTTTCCTCATAGTTTTTTTTTCCCCCCCTTTTGATCTGATTTTTTTTCCCCACAAAACTAACATGTTTAAAACGGTTATACTTGTGTGATGTATATCATATTGCTTGCTCTCTTGAGGAAGGAGGAAGCTAAGGGAGAGAGGAGAAAATGAGAACTCAAAATCTTACAAAAATGAATGTTGAAAACTGTCTTTACCTACATTTAATTGAAAAAATAAAATACTTCTGAGGAAAAAGTATTGTTGTGACTGATAACCTTTTTCTGATAACTAATAATCATAATAACATGACAATGTTTAGAGTCCTTTTAAATGTTACATTATTTTTACATATATTTTCTCATTTGAAACTCAAAAAACCTTTGTGAGGTAGGTATTATTATCTCCCATTTTATAAATGGAGAATCTGAGGCTGAGAGGTATTAAGCAATTTGATTGGTCCTTCCTGACTAAGATCAGTACTTATCCATTATACCTCCTCTAATAAGTCAAATTTGATTTTTTTTTTTGTCTATTTGTTTTTACTTGATCTGTGATTTTCTCAGTTTATGAAAGTCCCTTCTTTCAATGTAAATCATAACCCTCTCTCCAATTTATAGTCTTGGAAAGTTTTTGTACACAGAGATTACCCAGAATCAGCAAGCATATTTGCATGGCCCCAGATTTTCCTTACTCCAAGACTAATTCTCTATTTATTATAACAGGCTGCTGCTCATCAAATTGTTTCTTAAATTACCAAGACAAAAAGAGATGCTGTCTTCATAAAAGGGATTATTTAATTGGAAAAATATAGCTAATTACCTTTAATAGTTTACAACATTGTTTAAATGAAATTTGAAGACATTTTTTGACATCACTTATTATTGAAATGATCTCAATCAAGTATTTAATCAAGCAACTTACTATGTGCTTAGCATAGCAGTACGTACCAAAGATTCAAGGATAAAAGTTATTGCTTTGAGTTTACAGTCTAGCCCAGGGAGAAAGAATGTACATACACAGTTATATACCAAATAATTTTTTTTTTTAAATGAGGAAAAGTAAAGGGAGAGTTGGTGCATATTTTTTGTTGTTGTGGATGATAGAAGATTGTACATTCAAAGTAACCTTTGAGGCTGAGATGTAAGAAAGTACAGATTGGTTCTTTGCTGCTTGTGTTAATTTTGACCTAACAATTTAAGGAGGCACAGTCAACATATCATCCCTTTGTGCAACCATAGGTTACAGCAAATGAAGTAATATTGAATGCTATGGATAATTCACTTAACTTGGCAGTATACTTTCCAGAGATGTTCCTATAGAAGAGGTTGACCAACACATTGCCAGAGCTAACCTATTGTTTGAGTGGTTCCAAAAGAAAATATAGGGAAAAAGAGGTTTTAGACTGCCTACCAAAATGAAGGTCTGCAGAGCTGTTATACTGACCTAATTGTTGTATTCCTGTGGAACCTGGACAGTATTGCAGTGCCTTTCCAGGAAATTGACTTGTTTCTATTTGAATTGTCTTAAGAAGATTCTGAAGATTATCTGGCAAGATAAGGTACCAGACACTGAGATCCTTTCTTGAACTAAACTACCAATCATTCAAATCTACTGCAGAGAGCACTACTTTGATGGACTGGCCACTTTGTCAAATGCCAATTTTTTTTGTCTATTTTATGGAGAATTCACACAAGGCAGGTGCTCACACAGAGATCAGAAATGATATAAAGACATGCTCAAGGTTTCTCTGAAAAACTCTGGAATTGATTGGGTAATATGGGAAACACTGGCAAAAACTACCCAGTTAGCATGATATGCTCTCTGAATGAAGCAGAATTGCAGTAGTTCAAAAGAAACAAGATGTGTAAATTTAGAGTCATCTCTATGCCATGTGGACTGTTTGTTCCCAATCTGTGATGGAGCCTTCCGGGCTCATATTGGTCTGATCAGCCACAGTCAGACAACCTTGACTCCAACATAGTGATGTCATTTTGGACTTCTTCCAGAATGAAGGAAAGCAGTTAAACAACCACATATAAGATTTTTGAGGAAAAGGGCTCCCAGGAAAGACTAAATTTGGAAAGTGGTACTTTAGTGGATCCTTGAAGGGAACTAGGCAGAAGAGATAGAAGTAGGAGAATATTGTTGCTTATTTTACTTGCCAGTAAGTCAATAACTTACAGTGTTACAGATATTGTTCTAGGCACTAGGGTACAGAGGAAGACAAAAACATGATGGTTGATTTCAAGGAATGATGTTTATCTTCTAACGGTAGAGACACAACATGCAAACAACTAGATATATTTAAAACATAAACATTGTAAAAAGGATGTAATCTCAGCAATGAGACAGAGATAGAGGGGAGCAATTGAGATCAAGAAAGATCAGAAAATACATGGGAGGAGGGAATGTATTCTGGATATGGGAGACCACAAGTGAAATGTGCAAGGGAAAGCAAGAAGGACAGTGTCAATTGTATCTCATTTTATATGGAGGAAAATAAAGTGTAAAAAACAGAAAATTAGAAAAGGGTCATGTTGTGAAGGGCTATAAAGACCAAACAGGATTTGATATTGATCGGGTAGTAGAGCATCAGAAATGGGAAGACATTGAAGTTTATTGATTAGCTCAGATCTGCACTTTAGGAAGATTACTTTGACAGCTGAGGGTATAGTGATGTTGAAATACAGACTACAAGGTCTAGAAGAGAATGAGATGAGGTGAAGTAGAGGCACCAATTGTAGCACCTTCTTCAGGGGTTTATTTACAAAAAGAAAGATACAGAATGAAAGCTGGCAAAGATAGGATCAAATGAGGGATTTTTTGTTTTTTGTTTTTATTAACAATGAAGGAGTCACAGAGATGTTTGTAGGCAGCTGAGAAGTAGTCATAACTTAAAAATTGAAGATTAGTGAGAATAGGAATGATAGAAAGGGAAGTCTGCAAGAGATGATTTGATGGTATGGGGAGTATATTTGAGGGAGTTTGTCTTGGCAAGAATGAGGGCCATTTTTTGTACAAGTTGAAGAAGGAGTTAATAAGATAAGATGTATGCGATTTGAGATGAGGGGATGAAGAGAAATAGTTTTCATCAAGTGGTCTCATGTTTTCTTTTTAAAAAAAAAATATTTAATATTTTCTTCTAATTACATTAAAACACTTTTTTTACATTTATTTTTAAAACTTTTGATTTCCAGATTCTCTCCTTTATTTCCACTCAGCCCCCTTAAGAAACCACATGAGAAGTTATACAAAACATTTCCATAAAAGTCATGTTGTGAAAAAAAAAATCTCCCATCCTTAAAAATAAAAATAAAAAATAAAAACAAATCTTAAGAAAAATAAAACATGAGAGAGATAGAGACAAAGAGAAAGAATGCTTCAATCTGTATTCAGACAATCACTTCCTTCTCTTAGTATGGATAGGATTTTTCTTCAAAAACTCTTTCAGAATAGTCATGGATCATTGTACTGCTAAGAATAGCAAAGTCAATTACTGCCAATCATCCCAGAACATTGTTGTTACTTTGTATACAATACATTTCACTTGTGTTTATGGAGGACTTATCAGGATTTTCTGAAAGCATCCTGCTCATCATTTCTCATAGAATAATAATATTCCACTATAATCACATACCACAGTTTATTCACCCATTCCCCAATTGATGGACATCCACTTGATTTCCAGTTCTTTGCCCTGAGAAGAAAGCTATTATAAATATTTTCATACATATGAGTCCTTTTCTTTTTAAAAATCTCTTTTGGGATTCCTGACTGGTGGGAAAGGATATGCATGAATTTGTAGTTCTTTGGGCATAGAACATATCTTTTGATCATTTGTCAGTTGGGGCATGGTTCTTATTTTTTATAAATTTGACTCAATTTCCTCTATGTTTGAGAAATGAGGCCTTAGAGAAATTTGTTTCAAAATTCTTTTTACAATTACTATTACTATTTCCCCTCCCCCATTTATTCTATTCTCTCTTTCCTTTCATCCTGTTCCTTCTCAAAACTGTTTTGCTACTGACTACTTCCTCCCTCAATATTCCCTCTCTTTTTTCACCCTCTTGCCTTCCTATATCCCATTCCCCCCCCTACTTTCCTCCAGAGTAAGATAGATTTCTATATCCCTAATCAAGAGTGTGTGTTATTTTCTTTTTGAGCCAATTCTGATGGAGAGTAAGGTTCACTCACTCACCCTTCCCTCCTCTTCTCCATTGTAAAACCTTTTTCTTGCCTCTTTTTATGGCAGATGATTTATATCATTACCCTTTCCTTCCCTTTCTCCCAGTACATTCCTCTCTTACTCCTTAATTTCATTTTTTAAAGATATTATACCTTCATATTATTTTTTTAATTAAAGCTTTTTATTTTCAAAACATATGCGTGGATAATTTTTCAACATTGACATTTACAAAATTTCATTTTGTGCCTTCCCCCCTCCCCTAGGTGGCAAGTAATCCAATATATATATTGAACATGTTAAAAAAAATGTTAAATCCAATATATGTGTACATATCTATACAATTATCTTGCTGCAAAAGGAAAGTCAGATCAAAAAGGAAAAAAATGAGAAAGAAAACAAAATGCAAGCAAACAACAAAAAAAAGAATGCAACGATGCAATGTTGTGATCCACACTCAGTTCCCACAGTTCTCTCTCTGGATGTAGATGGCTCTCTTCATCACAAGATCATTGGAACTGACCCCAAACATCTCATTTATATCTTCATATTCCACTCACATCTGTGCCCTCTGCCTTTTATATATACGTACATAAACAGATAAACTTTATTAAGTCCCATGCTTCTCCTAAGTCCTGTATCTGAAAGTCAAATTTATTATTCTCTTTTGGTGCTTTCATCATGAATGCTTGAAAATTATCTATTTAACCTTTTCCCTGAAGAATTATACTCAGTTTTGCTGGGCAGATGATTCTTGGTTGTAATCCTAACACCATTGCTCTCTAGAATATCATATTCCCTTCTCTCTGGTCTTTTAATATAGACATTGCTAAATCTTGTGTTTTCCTGACTGTGAATCCACTATAGTTGAATTGTTTCTTTCTGGATGCTTACACTATTTTTTCCTTGATCTGGGAGTTCCAGAATTTGGCTATAATATTTCCTAGAGTTTTCACTTTGAGATCTCTTTCAAAAGGTGATTTGTGGATTCTTTCCATTTCTGTTTAACCCTCTGGTTCTAGAATATCAGGACAGTTTTCCTTGATAATTATTTGAAAGATGATGTCCAGGTTCTTTTTTGATCATAATTATCAGATAGACCAATAATTTTTAAATTCTCTTTTGGATCTATTTTCCAGGTCAGTTGTTTTTCCAGTGAGATATTTTACAATTTTTTCTTTCTTTCTTTCTTTCTTTCTTTTTTTTTTTTTTTTTTTTTTTTTGTTTTTTGTTTTGTTTTGTTTTGTTTTTGGCTTTATTGTATCTTTGTTATAAAGTCATTGGCTTCCATTTGCTCATTCTAATTTTTAAGAATTATTTTATTTTTCTTAGTGACCTTTTGTATCTCCTTTCCCATTTGGACATTTTGCTTTTTAAGTCATTCTTAGCTTTTTGTATTTTCTTTTGCACCACTCTCAATTCTCTTCCTAATTTTTCCTCTACGTCTCTTAATTTGATTTTCAAAATTCCTTTTATAGCTTTTCCATAGCCCGAGCCCACTTATTTTTCTTGGAGGCTTTGGATGTAGGAGTTTTAACTTTATCTTCTTCTGAGTGTATGCTTTGAACCTTCTTATCATCATAGTAACTTTCAGTGATCACAAACTTTTTCTGTTGGCTGCTTATTTTCCTAGTCTATTACTCAGCTTTTAACTCTTTGTTAAAGTAGGCTCTGTTTCCAGAGTGGAGGGTGTCCTGTCCCAAGTTTTATGCAGCTGTTTTCAGAGATCCTTTTAGGTACCTAACCACGAGCCCTCTTTGTTGCCCTGGATTGTTAGCAGTGACCTGCCCCATTGTGGCTGCTAAAGATCTAGCCTGCTAAAGCAGCAGAGTCCTTTCTCAATGCTAATAAAGAGAACTCCTGTGAGCTGAGACCTCTGGAAGCTGCCACAATCACTACTGCCCATGCCCACTCTTGGTTTGCTGGTTTCCCAGGGCCTCTTACCTACTGCCGACCTTCCAAATCACCTTTGGTATCTCTGGGCTGAAAGGTCTAAAAACTCTCGGTGCTGATGCTGATTCAGCATTGTGAATGAGCATTAGACTCCTATCCTGTTGCCACAGAGCTTTTCTGAGCCGGGATTGGGGGCTAGGCCAGCACTGCGCTGCTGTGGCCTACACCAGGACTGCATGCTGGACTCCCACCTTGGTGCCACAGATCTTTTCTGCTGGCCTTAAAAGGCCTTTTTGTGTCTCTGAGCTGAGGTATCTGAAAGCTGCTAGTACTAGTGCTGATTCAGAGGTTCTTAGTCCAGTTCCTGCTTTGCTAGCTGGGGTGGGACCTGAGGCCAGGTCCAGGGCCTAGGTGAGTTAGGACTACAGGTTCTTCTTCACTGAAGGTCCTCAAGCAATGACTTCATAACAATTTGTCAGATATTGTAGGGGCAAAAGAAAGTAAGACTTGATATTACCTAATGACTGATTGAAGAGGGAGTCCAGGAAAAGATAATCAAAGATAATTCCAGTGTCTTTAGCTTACACTTCTGAAAGAGTTCTGCAGGTTCTTTTTGTTATATATAAGCACTTCAGTTTTCACTGATTGGGTTTGGGTATAGATAAGAGCCCACTACAAATAGTATATAATTTGGAGTTGCACTTTGAAACACTGCCTTTTGTGATGCTTTTAATCCCTGTTCTCTAATTTCTAGTAATTGTGAAATAATTTTGTGGGTCTTCCTTTCATATTTTAAAAGTCTTTTTCCTAAATGTTATTTAAAATAGTTACATTTACTACTACATGTCTTGGAGTCTGAAGCACTGGGATTTTTTTTCTGACAGTACTATATAAGTGACATTTGTACATATTAATGTTATCTTTCCTTCCTAGCACAGTAAACTGTAAGCTTCTTGAAGTCAGAAAATATTTCAATTTTGTTTGTGTTCATGAATATTTAGTATATAGAGGCACTTATGCTTGTTAATTATTTACTGCATTATTGTGTTTCACTTATTTTGTTTGTTGTTTTCCTTAGAGGGACTAATTTCATCAACAAAAATCCCTGCCCCCCTTTGTAAATAAAACTTTTCAAAACTGCACTCAGATTTTTGGGATACCCTATACTTTTTTTTTTTTTTTTTTTTTTTTGGCTGAGACAGTTGGAATTAAGTGACTTGCCCAGGGTCACACAGCCAGGAAGTATTAAGTGTCTGAGACTAGATTTGAACTCGGATTGTCTCGACTTCAGAGCTGGTGCTCTATCCACTGTACCACCTAGCTACCCCTACCCTCTACATTCATTCATACACACACACACACACACACACACACACACACACACACACACAATTAAAAATAAATAAATAATGCATATTTTTATTTTTACAGCTCCTAAATTTCCCAATACCAGAGAATTATCCCATGTAACAAAGAGCATAATAATAATCTTAATAAACCAAAGAATATAGTAGACTTTGGGGTGAGTCCCTGTCCTGAATAACTTTCAGGGGACAGTGTAGGTCCCAATTGATTTTCTAGTCCCCGTTCTGTCAGGCTCTATCATTATGCTGCTTTAGTCCATCCCTCTAACTCCTTTTTTAACCTATATATTTTCTTTGTCCTTCATTTTTCTTGCATGTGCCTGCTCATAAACAAGAATCAGCCTCAACACCTCAGACAGAATCATTGATACTGCAGGGGTGCTACACTTTCATTCTATCTATATCCATCGATCTGTCTATCAAACAATGACATTAATATTTCCTTATAGGCAATATGAATCCCCTGAGTTGGGGAATTGACTTGTATATTAGGAGAATCACTATGGAAACTGAATAGAGAATGTTCGTAACATCTGAGACCACAGATTTTATTATTAACTCCTTGCTTGAATTCTGTCTGTTATTCTTCTGAATTTGTATCTATTCTGTGGTAGATATATGTAGGCAATTTTCTTCCTCTTCCTTCCATTTAATTCAAAGCTCTTTTAATTAATTTGCAAGCCATTAGACAAACCTAGATACATAACCATATGAACCCCTCTCTTTTTCCATATAAATAGATATACACATATATGAATGTGTGTGTGTATATATATGTATACATATATTTTAATCATGTGTAAATAAACAGATGTGTTAGCTGTAGACAGAAAGCAAAAGTTGTTTTTATTAAAAGGGAAGTAAATGGCTGCTCACAGTCATGGTACTTTTAGATCTCAAATTTTTAGATCTCAAATATTTATTTAATAATAAGACAAGAAATAACACTACCACCATGGTACTCACATGTTAAAACAGATATAGTAATAATATATATTGTAAATGATAAATAAACTCAGGTCACTTTCCCCGCTCTGTAATTAGGAAGCATGGACATATACTTACAAGAACCTAGCAGTGAACCACGTGATGGAGGAAAACCGATATGTTCAGAAAAACTAACTAAGGACTGCTACATTTGATTTTATTGGTCCATTTAAGAACATATGCACCCTTATGAAGTCTCTTCTTTACTAACAGCTTATCTGCTGGTTCTTACTCTTCAGGCACTTCTTACTCTTACTCTTCAAATTCTTTTCTTCTAGTCTCAAACTGATGTAGCCTTTACAAACTCTTTCAGCTTATAGTTGCTTTTTAAACGAGTTATTAGAAATGTGTTTTTTTGTTTGTTTGTTTTATTTTGTTTTGTTTTGTTTTCCTATTTCAACTATTTACTTGGTCAACAGTTTCCTTTAAGTCTGAGAATTGCAAAGTTCATCAGGCTGGCACATAAAGACAAACTCAACTATTCACTTAGCAGGATGTTGTGCTGCTATCCAATCAAGGGGTAACAAAATAGCTTCCAGAAAAAGTTTAAATTGACTCTTAGATGAAGGCAAATAAACCTAGCATCTTCACTATCTAATTTAACCTCCTGCATCACTCTCTTTTCCCTTTTCTGTCTCTTTGTCACAAACCAGAACAGGTGACCAAAAAACAACAGGTTTTACCTCTTCTAAGCTCTTATGTGTCTTAGAAAAAAAAAATAATTGGAAGTTGACTCAATATTTAATCATCTGGAACTAAAAGCATATGCCTTCTTGTCAGTTGATTATTCTCCACTATAGTTTCTTCAAACAGCTCCTACAAAGCTGTACTCTCTGATTCTCTGCTTAGTTTTTATACTCTGCCATGAAGTCTTCTAAGGCATTTACCTATTGCTTGCTTTGTATTCTACTTAGTCTATGAATGTTTTATTCGCTAAGTTCATTGGATCATGGACAGAGAGCTAAAAGAGATCTTAACTCTCAACTAATCCAGTCTTTTTATTGTACAGATGAACAGACTGATGGTGAGAGGGGTGTCAGGGAAATTCAGGTCAAATGACTTCAGCGCTAGTACTCTCTCCATTGTAGCTACCATACTACTCTTTTAAATTGTAAGTTACAGTGGGGAGACAGTACTGTTTTAGTTAGAAATTTGTTATGTCCCTAATACCTAATACTAGTATGCAATAGATGTTAAAAGGAAAATTCTTTGTTCCAGCTTTTACCTTGGTTAATGAGGCAAAGCTCAGGAAAAAGAGAATTGGAAAAGTTTATTCAAAATACTACCTTGATGTGCAGAAAAAGCATTTGATAAAATCCAACATCCATTCCTACTAAAAATGCTTGAGAGTATAGGAATAAATGGACTATTCCTTAAAATAATAACGAGCACATATTTAAAACTGTCAGTAAACATCATATGTAATGGCGATAAACTAGAACCTTTCCCTGTAAGATCAGGAGTGAAACAAGGTTGCCCACTATCACCATTACTATTCAATATAGTAGTAGAAACCCTAGCCTCGGCAATAAGAGCCGAGAAAGAGATTCAAGGAATTAGAGTAAGAAATGAGGAAATCAAATTATCACTCTTTGCAGATTACATGATGGTATACTTAGAGAACCCCAAAGACTCTGCTAAAAAGCTATTAGAAATAATTCAGAATTTTAGCAAAGTTGCAGGATACAAAATAAATCCACATAAATCCTCAGCATTTTTATACATTACCAACACAATCCAACAGCAAGAGATACAAAGAGAAATTCCATTCAAAATAATGGTTGATAGTATAAAATATGTGGGAATATCTACCAAAGGAAAGTCAGGAATTATATGAGCAAAATTACAAAACACTTGCCACAAAAATAAAGTCAGATTTAAATAATTGGAAAGACATTCAGTGCTCTTGGATAGGCCAAGCGAATATAATTAAGATGACAATACTCCCTAAATTAATCTGTTTGTTTAGTGCTATACCAATCAGACTCCCAAGAAACTATTTTAATGACCTAGAAAAAATAACAACAGAATTCATATGGAACAACAAAAGGTCGAGAATTTCAAGGGAAGTAATAAAAAAAAAAATTAAATGAAGGTGGTCTAGCTGTACCTGATCTAGAACTATATTATAAAGCAACAGTCACCAAAACCATTTGGTATTGGCTAAGAAATAGACTAGTTGATCAGTAGCATAGGTTAGGTTCACAGGGCAAGATAGTGAATAAAAATAGCAATCTAGTGTTTGACAAACCCAAAGATCCCAAATTTTGGGATAAGAATTCATTGTTTGACAAAAACTGCTGGGAAAACTGGAAATTAGTATGGCAGAAACTAGGCATGGACCCATATCTAACACCACATACTAAGATTAGATCAAAATGGGTCCAAGATTTAGGCATAAAGAACGAAATCATAAATAAATTGGAGGAACATGGGATGGTTTACCTCTCAGACTTGTGGAGGAGGAAGGAGTTTGTGTCCAAGGGAGAACTAGAGACCATTATTGATCACAAAATAGAATATTTTGATTACACCAAATTAAAAAGTTTCTGCACAAACAAAACTAATGCAAACAAGATTAGAAGGGAAGTAACAAATTGGGAAAACATTTTTACAGTTAAAGGTTCTGATAAAGGCCTCATCTCCAAAATATACAGAGAATTGACTTTAATTTAGAAGAAATCAAGCCATTCTCCAATTGATAAATGGTCAAAGGATATGAATAGACAATTTTCAGATGATGAAATTAAAACTATTTCCACTCATATGAAAGAGTGTTCCAAATCACTATTGATCAGAGAAATGCAAATTAAGACAACTCTGAGATATCATTACACACCTGTCAGATTAGCTAAGATGACAGGAACAAATAATGATGAATGTTAGAGGGGATGTGGGAAAACTGGGACACTGATGCGGGAAAACTGGGACACTGATGCATTGTTGGTGGAGTTGTGAAAGAATCCAACCATTCTGGAGAGCAATCTGGAATTATGCCCAAAAAGTTATCAAAATGTGCATACCCTTTGACCCAGCCGTACTACTACTGGGCTTATATCCCAAGGAAATACTAAAGAAGGGAAAGGGACCTGTATGTACCAAAATGTTTGTAGCAGCCCTTTTCATAGTGGCTAGAAACTGGAAAATGGATGTCCATCAATTGGAGAATGGTTGGGTAAATTATGGTATATGAATGTTATGGAATATTATTGTTCTGTAAGAAATGACCAACTGGAGGAATACAGAGAGGCTTGGAGAGACTTATATCAACTGATGCTGAGTGAAACGAGTAGAACTAGGGGATAATTATACACTTCAACAATGATACTGTATGAGGATGTATTCTGATGGAAGTGAATATCTTCAACATAGAGAAGAGCTAATCCAATTCCAATTGATCAATGATGGACAGCATCAGCTACACCCAGAAAAGGAACACTGGGAAATGAGTGTAAACTATGAGCATTGTTTGTTTTTGTTTTTGTTTTTGTTTTTTTCGTTTTGTTTTGTTTTGTTTTGTTTCTCTTCCCAGATTATTTTTACCTTGCGAATACAATCCTTCCTTTGCAACAACAACAACAAAATTTGGTTCTGCACATATATATTGTACCTAGGATATACTATAAGATATTTAATATGTATGGGAATGCCTGCCATCTGGGGAGGGTGGTGGAGGGAAGGAGGGGAAAAACTCGGAACAGGAGAGAGTGCAAGGGATAATGTTGTAAAAAAAAGAAAATTTACCTATGCATATGTACTGTCAAAGAAAATGTTATAATTATAAAAATTAATAAAAAACAAAATTAAAAAATATACTACCTTGATGGACTGATCACTGGAAATTAGCAAGGATTTCAAGTTGGATCTAGCTTTTATTGTTAATTTCCAAATAAGACAAAAACAGTCCATATGGGTCCATATCAGGCAAAGGGGATGGACCATTGTATCTCATCTCTTCTCCAATTGTCATACATGATATTTAGCAGTTACAAGATGATGCTAATAGGTAGGAATAAGTGCTAAAGAACAAGTTAAAATACAAAAGCTGCAGATTGAGTAACATCTCTTCTAACACTGACTGACAAGCATGGTTAGGAATACTGGATTACAAGTTAGCTTTCAATATAGGCACTATAAAGTCAAATCTAGACACCAAAATTTTGATGGAAATTAGAGCAACTTTATTATGAGGTTCAACAAATAGCAGTCATCTAGAGTATGTGTGCAAAGGTGCAGTCCACATGAAACTATGATGGGGGGGTAGGTCTTGGAGATAGGCAATTATACATAGAAGTAAAGAAGCAAGGGACTTTTCAGGTGGCTTCAAGCTGTTTCAAGGATATCAGAAAGGCATACTTAATTTAAACGTTCTGTAGTTCTGAAAAGAAGTCACTATATCTGTTAGTAAGAGGTTGGCAATTCAAAAGAGTTCAGGATCCTGAAGCAGATAAGGATCTGGAGCAAGAAAAAAGAATTTTACAATCTGGAGTCACTTTAGTTACTTTAATAGCCAACATTGCTTTATATATTCATTCATTTAATCTCCTTGCCTAGTTATTCCATCTAGCAAGAAAATAAGGTTTTGGATTTTTTTTAAAAAGTTTTTATAAATTTAATGTTGGATTAGGGAAAGATTTGGGGTGCTTTCTAAACTAAAAGGATAAATTTTGAAATTGAAATTTGTTTATTTTTTGTTTGTAAGGAATGGACTAAAGAGTGGCAGATTACTATAAACAAGCTTTCCTCAAGTCTTTAAGAAAATTCCCTTCTTCTCAATTTTTATTACTTTTCTTTTTTTTATTTTATTACTTTAATCAAAATGATTTGACTAAACTTATTTATTAGATACATTGAAATCCTAAAAAGCATTTTATTATATTAGTTATAGTTTATATATTTGATAATACTATTTCTGACTTAACAAAAACTCTTGCCTTTCTTTTTCTAAAAGAGACTAGATTATGAGCATGAACAAGTTCATGTTGTTGCATTATCTATCTAACAGGATACTCATAAGCTAAACTTTTTGTGGAATGAGATTACTATTACCTATTATATTTGTTTTCTAGGTTTTGTGTTGCTCACCTGAGAAAGCTTCAGAATGAGTAGTCGACGGAAACGTGCCCCTCCTGTCAGGGTGGATGAAGACAAGCAGCAACAACTCCGTTGGAATATGCATGAAGACCGAAAACATGAAGTGATTATCCTTGATGATGATGATGGTGATGATGATGAGCCTGTCCCAGGCCCAAGTTCCTCATCTATTCCTTTAATTATTATAGATGATGATGATGAAAGTCCAGAGGAGGAAGAAGAGCACAAAACCAAAAGAAGATGTTCAAAGTCAGTGAGCTCATTAACAGATGAAGAGGAAACTGTCTGTATTTTGCCATCTTTATTAATAAAATTAAATATTGTTATTTCCCCTTATTACCTAACTAATTCTTGGAAAGCATTTTTAGGAGAGCTCACTCTCCAGCTTCTTGGTGAAGAGGTTTTAATTGAAAGTTTTCATGAGAGAAAGTTTACTTTAATGACAGCAGATTCAAGTGATCAGTTGCAGATCTCTGTTCATCCAGCGTGTAAAGAGGTGGAAGACCAACAAAAAGGACTTGAAGAGCCAGTCAATGTTTCTGAAAAGAGTATTTTGGTGGAATCATCCTTGAGTAATGAAATGTTAGAAGATCTGAGGTGGCTACAGAAGAAGAAAATGATAGAACTTTACCACAGACCAGAAGGGATTCAAACTATCAAGGTGCTCAATAATTGTGGCCTACTTTAATTTATCTTAACTTAGCAATAAGTTTTTATGGGTTAAAAAAAGATATGAGGGGGCAGCTACCAGCCTTGAATTCAGGAGGACCCGAGTTCAAATTTGGTCTCAAACACTTAACACTTCCTAGCTATGTGACCCTGGGCAAGTCACTTAACCCCAGCCTCAGGGGAAAAAAAAAGATATGAAAATCTTTCACAAAAATTCTGTATCATTTCATAGAAAGTTATTGCTGAAAAGGACCTTAGAGGCAATCTCTAGTCAAAATTTTAATAAAGAAAGTGAAATGCATAAGCTTAACAGACTTAATTGCCTAAGGTCACACAGAGAAATAATAGGTTAATAAACATTTATTTAGTAGCTACTCTGTACCACTATACTAAGGCACTGAACTAAGATTTAGGGATACCCTCCCCCCCCCAAAAAAAAGTCTCAGCCCCTAAGGAGTTTCTACTCTAATAGGGAAGAAACCAAGCAGACACATATGTCCTAAGAAGCTTTATATAATATAAATAGGAAATAATTACCAGAAGGAAAGTGTAAGAGTGAAGAAAGGTTGTAAAAGGCTTCTTGTAATAGTAATTAGTTGGGATTTGAAGGACACTAGAGAAGCCATGGGAGAGATAAGGAATAGGAGCATTCTAGGCAGAGAGGACAATTAGAGAGAATAAAAGATTATATTCTTATAATTGGAGTTTATATTGTTCTATGGATTTGAGTTTTTAAAAATCTTTTTTACTTGCTAATTTAAAACATAAAATTTTACTTAAGATTTTATAAATATTTATAAGGAAAATTAGGGATTTGTCAACACAATGATCCCTTTGATTCTAGATTTTTTCATAATTTTGTACCATGTTTAAAAGTATTTATACCTTCATATATTTCTCCATAAATACTTTGAGAAGAAAGTTAATATGTTTTCCTTGTACTGATTACCATATCTGTTACTTCAGTTTTTTCTCTTTTGGAGAAGTAACCCAGAGTGTTTGTCAAGCATTTTTTCTTTCATGATCAGACAGTTTTAACTTAAAGAAGCAGCTGCCCTTCTGACTGGGATAGAAAGATAGAAGAATTAACCAGTACTTCTCTATCTCCTTTTTACATTGGAATTTTTTATTTTTCTTGGTGACCCTTTCTCACTAAACTACTCACTATGAGAGCACAATTCTAGTTTAAGAAAATTAAAACCAGTCATTCCAAGTAGCAATCAGAATCATCTTGGGGACAAGTCATAAACACAATAATGAGGTTCTGAATTGGAGCAGAGGCAGTAAATGAGATTAGTTACATTGGAAATAAAGAGAAATAGGGGGAAATCCTCTATTTCAGGTTGGGTAGATTACTAATAGAAAATAAAATGTCCAAGAGCTTTAAATAGTAGCATCTAATGATGCTTCCCACAGCTTCTAACCCTGACTAGATAGATTCCTGAATGGTAAGTCAGCTAACTTTCATATAAGAGTTGAATATCCATTTTTCTTTTCCTTCTATCCCCATTGATGATGATAAAAGGTTATTGACGTCCCAGTGTGCTACCATTCTGTAATAAATGTTCAGTCATTTCAGTTGTGTTAGACTCTTCTTGACCCTGTCTGGGGTTTTCTTGCCAAAAAGACTGGAATGCTATGCAATTTCCTTTTCTAGTTTATTTTTTTCAGAGGAGGAACTGAGGCAAACATACAACTAGTAAGTATCTGAGGCCAGATTTGAACTCATGGAGAGAAGTCTTCCTGACTCCAGCTCTAGCATTTTATCCATTGTGCCACCTAGCTGCCTTTCTGTAATAAGTAATGATATTGAAATGGGACCACAATAGCTGCCTTCCTTTTTTCTTTTAAATCAAAGTTTCATAGGTCCCAAAATAAATACTTGAAAGGAAAGGAAATCCTGGACTTTATTTCTTGCATATTTTTCCTGGAGTTCTCAAAAACTTAAGCTAGTAGCATTGATTCAAAATTGAGGAATTGCTGGGGGGAGGGGGAATTAGAAAATTTAAATTATAGTTACTTTGTCACCAATTTTTATGTTATTCTGAATAAGCTAAACTTCTTTAGTAAATGGAAGTAAGAGCTTTGTTGCTGTTATTGTGTAAAGAGCTTGAAAGATTGATGAAAAGTTCTGTGGTTCAGGGTAAATCTTTACATGTTTTTCTGTTACCCCTTGTTAAATTTAGTGGGGAAATATGTACGTATACATTAATATTTACTATAAAGAGACTATATTACATATTACATGTAATTACAGCACATAGAATAAGTACTGTATCTAACAGTTATAAAAAGCAATGTTGAAATTTTCATTGAAAAATTGTAAAACAATCATGTTCATCAAATATTTTTCCTCTGTTCCCATAATGCCCTTATTCTAAACTTTTTATATTGGTAAATATATTTCTGTAGGTTGGAATATATCTCTTGGAAGCTGGCTTAGCTAAGCCTGATTTTCTCAGTGATGGAAATGGAAGAATAAAAAAGGCCAATCAGCTGATCCAGAAATTAATGGAAAAGTTTTATAACTTTATAATTCCAGGTAATTTCTGTCTAAAACAACTATATTTGAAGTATTACTATTTGCAAACATTTTAGTTTTTTAAAAACTATGTCAAGCAAAACTTTAATAATAGTAACTATATTGAATCATATTAGGCAAAATTAATAATAGTAAATGACCCTGTTGAAATCACTTACATTGTTTGTTAGTAATATCTGGTTACTAGAGAATAACTTGGAAATAGAAAGAATGAAGAAGATTAATTTGTGACCTTTTATTTAAATCTAAGCTTAATTGTAAAGAACTTTGGAGTTATATAACTTGTTTTTTTGTAGGGGTTTTTAGTGTTAAATAAAGTCTACCTGTTATCTTAATTAGAAAGCATTTATTAGACATCAACTATGAATAAGGCATTTTACTAGGTACTAGAGGAATAAATGAAAATATACATACACACATCTATATTCACATATACAAACTCAGATTCAAACTAGTTAGAAAGGGATTAATTACATAACTAAGCAGTTGAGAAGGATTGAAGATTAGGAAAAGTTTGTAAGAATTGGTTTTCAGTCTATGTTTTGCGATTCTATGAAGAAAATATAGGCGTAATTACAATACAAAGGCATGGAGATGGATGGTGGAGTATCGTGTATGAGTAACAAAGAAAAGACCAGTTTGGCTGATTGTAATATTCTTCTCTAAAATGTAATGTTCTCTTATTGGGGTTTCCTTGGGTGTCTGGAGACAGCCTTTGTTTCAGTTCAGTAATTACCCCAAATGCAGCCAGAGATTAAAGTCCAAATCCTTTATTGTCTCTTTCCAAGTCTTGTCTCCTTTCCTGGGGCCTGGTTAGCTTTCTTAGAGGCCTATCTCTATCCTTGGTTCCAAGAGTTTAAGCTTCCACCGGCCCTCTCTGACTTTTGAATCTCCTGGACTGACTCCTGGTTGAGGCTCCTAGCTTATAAATGCTTTCTTAAAGGTGTGAATCATGTGGAACTATAGATACATTTTAGATACATTGGGAGACCTTGGCCTTTTTAAGCAAGATCTTCAACAGGTCTCAGGTTAAATGAGGCCACCCCCATTCAGTGATTAAGGCTTGGTAGCAATTGAGGCAGAGGTTCTTCTTCACCTATTCAAAAAAAAAAAAAAAAAAAAAAAGTCCAAACAAATTGATAAATCTGGGAAGGGAAGACCTTCAGGGTTTCTAACCAAATCAGAAAAAAATTGCTATTTACATTCAATCTGAGTTGATCAGAACCCAAACAATGAACAAATGGGGATTGACTTAGGATACATTGGTGGCCAATGAGAATCTGATTGGTTTTGGTTTAAGTCTTGGTCCTTAGAAATCTAGCCAGTATACCCCAAGATACCTTGGGAGGAAGGGAGAGAGAAAAGCGAGGAGAATTCCATCAAAATTTTATGACTTTCATCTAAATTTGGAAACCATCAGCACCTGCGATAATCCTTTGCTTTCAGATATATGCTTAAAAATGTTTGTTGAATTGAAATTACCATGTATGGAATGATAAATAATATTTACATTTCAAGTTATATAGTAAGAAGATAAAATCATGAAAAATCCCATTAGAAGATAGCTATGTCACAAATATACTAAAAAATACTATGAGTTCTTGTTCCCATTGTTTAAAAATTAATCAGGTTTTTAATAAATGTTTGTTTTTCAATTTGCATAGATATTTTGGAGGAGGATGAAGAAGAATCTGACAGTGAGCTGGAGAGACAGAACATTGAAGAATTATATGACTTTGTGAGACATACACACCAGCAAGAAGCTCAGCACTTAAAAGAAGATGTCCAGCATCCAGCATTGATTCCTGTACTGAGGCCATACCAAAGTGAAGCTGTTAACTGGATGCTGCTACGAGAAAATTTCAAAAGCTCTCCTGTTAATGGCAAGTATGAGTTACTTAAAGTTAAGGCACAGAGCAATCATAGTGCTCTAGGAGGGAATTGAGGGTGGGAGATGGGGGAGTAAATAATGAGAGAATTGGTCACCAAGGAGGTTATATGTTTTAAGGGATTTCTTGGAAATTTTGATGATCAATGTCATCCCTGTATAATTAGGGCTTGTTTGTAAAATTTGTTATAGTAATTCTTCTTCCTATAACAAATTAAGGTTGTTTTGATCCAATTTAAAAAGCAAGAAATCTCATCATTAATGATTAGCCTTTCTAGGAGTGACTTTCAAAAACCTGATGAGAAATGGTAAAGAGTAGTGTGACTTTCTTATGAAATAAGAGTTAGATTATTATTCATCTTGAAGGGCCTTTCTACTTCCTGAATCTTTTGTTTTAAATAATATTTTCTGAGTGAGGTGGAGAAAAGGGAAGGTATAATTGGTTTTATGTGATATTCCCTGATAAAAACTCTCTAATTTCCCTGGCTTTGTTCTGTTGGGCAGTTTCCCATTCATTATTCATTGAGTTTTATTCTTAAAAAGGCAGGAAATTTCCAAAGATTGCTTACTTTTTTATTTCTTATCATCCTTTCTCTTGCCTCCAGAGACCTTGCCCCTGCTTTTATGACCTTTTAAATAAAAATTGAATAAAGAAATTTTACACATGAATTTGAGCAGAAAACATTGGCTTAAATTTTAATCATAGCTTCTTTATAAAGATTTAAATTGAACAATATATATTGTTAATTTCCTTTTGCTTAGCAGTTTACATTTTTGGGAAAATTAAATCGTTTTTGAAACATTTCCTCATTTCCATATTCTACAACTGACCTAGTTTTAGTTTTGATATTTTAATTGAAAGATTACACATATAGCTATATAGATATAGATATGTCTACTTTTCTTGTAGTCACAGAAATACACAGACCACTGTATCTTTTCATTATCTATTAGACTTTGCTTTTAGGGCCTCAATTATTATTGCTTTTTTTCTCTTCCAACCCTTTCTAAAAAATCCCATTCAGAATTCTAAATCCTGAATGCCTATATCACACATTGTTCTCATTTCCATCCCTTGAAATCTTTTTTTTTTTTTTTTTTTTTTTTTTAGGCAAGTACATGTGGCCCCTCTTCCATGTAGTCTATCCCTTGATCCTTTCCTTAAGCTGGAATTGTTTTTGACCTCTTACATTTCTTTGAGAGCTTTATTTAAATCTCTTCTTTGCTCTTACATCTTCTCATTTCCATTATACTTTATCTTTATAAAGTATACTTTATATATTTTTATACCCATTTTCTCAGTTAATATGTGTCAGAAGTACAACTTGAACACAGGTCTTCCTGATTGTGAAGTTGTCCTTTTATACTATACTCCCCTGTATCTTGTTGGATAAATTTATGCATATGAACTTCCTCTTCCCAAGCCCTTCTTATTATGTTATGAAACTTTTTTTTGTTATTATCTTTCTTTCACCTTCTATATCTAGAAAATACCTAAAATTTGTAGTAAGACAAACTAAATGGGAATTATTGGTTGAAATAAACAGAAGAGGTGTTTGTCTACTGTCTCAGTGTTGCAATGAAACTTGAAGAGACCTAGGTCAGTATCCTGGTAGAGCCATGGGTTCATTTAACTTCATTTTCACTTCAATCTATGGTTCCTCAATCAAGCATCTTAACTTTTCTGAATCTCACTTATCTGTAAAGAAAGTATCAATCAATCAGCAAGCATTTAAAGTGTCTATGGCAAGCACTGTGCTAGGTAATCATAATAAAAAGGGAAAAAAAGTTCCACTGAAGTGAATACAAATAGATAACAGTAAATGCAAATCATCTTGCAGAATGTGGTAACAGTTGGGGAAAATAGGAAAGGCCTCCTGTAAGATATGGATGGCAGTTTTATAGGAAACTAAGTTTTGGTTTTTTTTGTTTTTTTTTTAATTAATTTTAGGTTTTTGTTTTGCTGAGGCAATTGGGGGTTAAGTGACTTGCCCAGGGTCACACAATTAGGAAGTATTAAGTGTTTGAAGTTGTTTTTGAACTGAAATCCTCCTGACTTTAGGGCCAGTACTCTAGCCACCATGCCATCTAGCAACTCTAAACTAAGAATTGTAAAAGATGAGAAAGGAGTGCTTTCCAGGCAAGGATAAGCAGTGTTTCTGAAGCTCATGGATGGAGTGTTATATGGGAAGAAAAGCAAGCAGGGTGGCTTGGCTAGTGAAGGAAAATAATAGGTAATAAGCATGGAAAGGTAGGCTAGAGCCAATAATTGCCCTGTCTACTTCACAGAAGGGTTATAAGGTAGAAGTGTTATGTGTGAAAGGCTTCAGAAAAATATAAAGAACTATTTAAATGTAAGAGATTATAATTGGGAAGGAAAAGGAGAGAGGGAAAGTAAAAGTCAGTGAGTGTGTGAGAGAGAGAAAGAAAGAAAGTAATTAAGAAAATATGAGGATGTTCTTATGACTCTTTTCTTCTTTAGAAAATACCTTACATTTCTTATGGAGAGAAGTCCTTACAACAGAAGGGATGAAATTCTATTATAATCCATTTACAGGCTGGTAAGGCTATTTTATATTAATAAATGTGCTTCTTCCCTTTCCCAAAACCCATACCTCTATGTATATATCTGTATATGAAAAACAAGAGATTTTTTGAGAACTTCACTATCTAAAGAAAAATTCAGGATAGTTATAAAGAATTAGAGTGAGCATAGTTGAGGTTAAGTGTCTCTGTGTTCATTGTGAATCAACTTTTATTTTTTTTAATTCAGGTATACTTGTATTCTAAAAGGTTTTTGGTAGTCACTGGAAAATATTTAATAATTTAATAACTTAATGACTACTGTTATATTTATCTTTTCTATTCAGAGATTTTTTTGAAGATCACCTAAAAGAGATGGGTAATTTTAACTGTAGGGGAAAAAAATGATAGTTCCCAACACAATTCATTGTTTCCTATTGCAAGATAAGTTGGTGTTATAATTCAGTTGAATTTTGAGGTTTTTTTGGTTGAATATCATAATCTTCATCTTCAGGTTTCTAGAACTCTTAAACTTTCATTTTTTACAAAGTTATATAACCTCAAGAATCTTTCTTTTAACGCAATTCTTCCCATTTCCTTTTAGAATAGCTACCAGTGTGATATTTGTTTGAATTATTTTGACATTTTTTTTTTTGTTTGTTTGTTTGACCTTTCCTTTAGCATCATCCGGGAATACCCAAATGCTGGGCCACAGTGGCCTGGTGGCATCTTAGCAGATGAGATGGGTTTGGGGAAGACAGTGGAGGTTTTGGCTCTGATTCTTTCACATACGCGACAAGATATCAAACAGGATGTTCTAACACTGCCTGAGGTAGGATGACCATATAAAGCTTAGGGAATAAAGGACTTATTGTGTTCAAGAAAAATAATATGTTCTGAATCCTTGTTTTGACACAAAAGTCAAAGTTTTGAATATCCTTTGGAACTGCAGATAGTTAACAGAAGAATTTGCCACTGTTGGTGGCCATTTGAAATGTCTTCTCTCAAGAAAAACATTGACTCAGTATTGACAATGATCTGCTACCTGCAAAAATGTTACTGTTTCTCATATTATTTCTAGAAGTCTTCTTCAGAGTACAACATAAATGACTTGAGAAACCAGTAAAGGTACTTAATAATGAGACAAACCAGTGACATAGGAGTAATAGAATCGGAGTTGAAAGGAGCCTCAGAGGTTATGTAGTCAATCCTGTACTGAACCCCTTCTGTTTATCTAGAATATCTTAGTAAACAGTATATTTAAGAGTTGAATTTTTTTAAAGTGAACTATATATTCTTAGGTCATTGCCGTCTGCCAAAATTGACTTTTTCTTAACCTCTGGAAAATTCCAATTTAGAATTTATGTGCCCCCTTCCCCCCAAAAAAAACCAAACTCCAATTTGAGATTGGCAAACCCAAAGTTTATATAATGATATCTGAAATTTTAATTCCTTATGATAGCATTTAAAATATTGCACCATCTACAATCCTACTTTTCCGAACTTATTTCATAAAATCTGCTCTCAAAGGACTATTGGTTGTTTATGTAAACCATCCTATTACCTGTAGTTTCTCTACTGTCAAAAACTTTCTCTTTTCTTTAAGGTCTAGTTCAGGTATCGACTTCTCCTTGAAGTCTTTTCTGATTCCTATGGTGGAAAGTAATTACTTTCACCTTAAATTTTTTAAATACATTTTTTTCTAGATTTCTGTTTTACACTTCTCACAATCAACTTTATATGATATTTATTTGTTTATCTCTTAGCCCCTCATTAGATTATAAGAAGCCTAGTATAGTGGAAAGAGTATTAGACTTGGGGTCAGGAAGACTTGGTTCCAATTCTGCCTTATATACTTTACTAGTTGTGTGACCCTGAGCAAGTCATTTAACCACTCAGCCTCATTTTACCCATTTGTAAAATATGGATCATAATAACACCTATTTCACAGGGTTATTGTGTGGCTTAAATGAGAAAGTATAAAACATTTTAGAGAGCTATGGAAAGGTCAGCTATTATTATTACCAACTTGAAGGCAAGAACTTTTTTTCCTGATTATATACTTTGCACAGTGCCTCCCATGTAGTAAGTGATTAGTAAATGTTAATTGATATTAGATAAAAATTCTAAGTAAAAAAACCTATATTCTATAGAATGCATAATATCATATCCAAAACATTTATTTTATAAATGTATTTCAAACATTACATGGAGTGTGTGATCAGAGTGTAATTGGCTTTATCCACGCTCTCTTTACCAAGTAAACATTTCAAGGCATATTAGGAGTACTGTCTTTATATGTAAAATAATTATCCTTTAATTTATTGTAATTAAGTGGACATTGTTGATGACAACTTTTCATTAATATGTTGGAAAATATTGGACCATGATTAGGTAGATACAATAACAAGGGCAAATTTTAGATAGTTTTAGTAGCTGCATGCCTATCTCTAGCCAAGCCTCATATGAATAGATGTTCTTGATCACTACTAGAAGTGAATGATCTGTTTAGATCTATCATCTCTACTTAGAAAGAAACATAACTCAAAAGAATATAGCATTAACCTTTTGTTGATGAAGGGGGCATTTTTACTGGTTTTTGTTTCAATTGATTATTATCATACCATTATAACAAACTTAACAGATGAAATGTATTAAAGCAATCATTGCATTATATGAAATAAATTTTTGTATTCATATCATAGGATTAGAACTAAAGGGACCTTGGAGATCTTTGTAGTCCAACCCCTCACTTTACAGAAACTAGAGTTGTCAAGAAGTAACTTGCATCAAGGTCACAACAAGTAGTGAGTGCCAGGGCCAAAAAGTGAACCCATATCCTCTGACTCTGAAAATAGTGCTTTTCCATCGCATCATGCAAATGTATGAGGTTAATTATTTTTAAATATTTAAAATACATATATGTGTGTACATATTTATATATAATTGATTTTTAAAAATCCAATTTATATGTAAGCCCATACATTTTACTTTTTTTCATAGTATCCTTCATACATTGTATATTTCCTTATAATCTGGTAGTTCATATCCAAATTTTAAAGCTTAATATTAAGCAATCTCTAATGATGAATCTGAAAGTCTAATGGGTGACTGCTAAATATTGTTCATATCAGGGAAAACTGGTAAATTACTTCATACCTCCACAACCTGCTGAAGAAAGCAAAAAGGGGAAATCTAAGATGATGGAGTTTCAATCTAAGGAAAGAATACAGTACCCCAGTAAGTATTTATGTCTATATTTTAAATATTTCTAATGTTTCTAATCTTTTTCCTAATTCTTGGGAACCTTCCAGTAGAGACATCTTATTGTTGATGATGATTTTCTTGTAGTCTTTAAGAACATTTGTAAACCTTATGATTCCATATAATTCTTAAGGCTAGTTTGTATGTTCCTCTTTATCTAGTTAACTTTTTGGCAAAGTTTACTATATTTGATTTTTTTTTAACATTTTTATATTTATTTTGAAAATATTTTTATAATATTAGAACACTGTATATTTCATATTTAAATGTAAATTAGTGTTATGATAATTCATGTTAAATATTTTTAGTTTTCTCATATGAAGAATCATAGATTGCAGATCACTAGTTTAGCATGAGTAGCATTTATGTGAGCAAAATTTAGTGTAATAATAATTAATTCTGTATTGTTGACAGATTACTTTTCTTTACAAATTCTGTATTAGGGGTTTATTATATCAATAACCATCTACAAAACATTCAAATAAATAAATTTTAATCATATGTAAAATTAATAAACTTCAAACTATTTACAGATTACTAAAATAAAGAAAGGCCAGTTAACTTAAATAAATAACATTGCTATCTTAATTAGTTTTGTGTCCTTTCTGTCCTTTCCTGTATGTTTTGTTTCTTGTCTAGTTTGATTTTTTTAAAAATAAAAGTTGTAATTACTGCATATGTTATTCTGATTTTCTGTTTTTGCTATTTCAGTTTATGTAAAAGTCTTGTCAAATTTCTTCATATTCTTTCTGTTTATTTTTGATAACCAAAATTTATTGATTCATTTGATTACCATAATTCATTATATTAATATGCTACAATTTGGTTATTTCTTAATCATTGAATATAAAAGTAATTATCATTTTTCACATTTACTTTAAATAAAATATTATTTTAGTAATAGTAGATAAAGTAGGTAAAGCTGCTTTAAATAATTTTGCATACTTATCAGTGAGCATTTCTGCTATAAATCCTTATTTTTCCATGTTGACCCTTTTCCCTTTGAATTTTTTTCATTTATTTTACTTGAATCACTGTTTTTGTATATGTAGGTTTGCGTGTAATGATATTAGCAGCTGTGAAAGAAATGAATGCAAAGAAAGGAGCTTCCATCATTGCCATCTTCAAATATGTCAGTACCATATATAGGTATGATGTACAGAGGAATCGGCGGCTTCTGAAGAAAAGTTTGGAAAAATTAATTACAGAACGAGTTGTAGAACAAGTCAAAGGTCATGGTTTGGCTGGATCTTTTAAACTGGGGAAGAATTACAAGGAACAGCCGACATGTTTTAGAACTAAAAAACAGGTAAAATATATATATTTTTTTTTTTTAAAGGAAAGAGTCCATTAACATCTATTTTGTTCTTCAGAATTTTTTGTGCCTCTTCTATGCTCATTGTTCTGGAAAAGTGTAGCATCTGCCTTTAGGAACTTTTGGTTTGAAGGTGAAAATTTGACTTATAAAATATTTGTGCATACTGTCCAATTTTGATTCAGATTTCCTCTTTTTAAATTAAGTGATTTGTGAATGTTTAATGAAATGACCAGACAGTATTTAAAATAACTTCTCTATTCTGATCATAACATTATTATTAATTTTAAAACCTCTCTCCTTAATTTTCAAATAATAATAATACCTTGTATTTGTATAGTTCTTAATGCTTTTCTAAAACTTTTGTTTTCACTTCCATATCTCCTATTTTTCATCAATATAGGACTTTTGACATTGTTGTATTCTGTGCCTTTTTTTCATAGGGTCACAAATACCCATTTCCTTTTAGGAAAAAGATCACTGAAGTTTTTGCAAATTGAAATAATTTTGTTACAAATAACAGCCTATATATTTGCAGGTTATAATTTAATTATATTTAATATGAAAGAAATCAATCCTTTAAGAAATAACAAACCAAGAAGTTTTGATTCATAAAATGATGGTTCTCAAATATTAATCCTCTGCTGTGACAGGGCAAAAGATCTTGTAGAAAATCAATCTGTCCTTTTTGTTCTTTCTTTCTGAATGAAAACTTCCTTCAGATCAATAATATGAGCCTCTGAACTCTTCCATGAATTTTGGGTCTTCAAAAGTAGAGCAAGCAAAAGGGAAAGACAGGTTAACTTTCTTTGTCAAGTAAGATGAGTAAAAGGATTGTACCTATTGCTTTAAACTCAATTGACGTATTTCTATCAATAAAGTTGGAAGGAGTTAAGAACTTCCCCCATCTTCTGTTGCTTCTTTCCTTCCCTCCTTCTTTCTTTCGTTCCTCTTCTTCCCTCTTTTCCTCCCTCCTTCCCTTAATTCTCTCCCTCCATTCTTTTCTTCTCTTCCTTCATTCCTTTCTCCTTTTCCTTCTGACAGAGATAGCAGTACATCCTTACTTATTTTGGAAAACCTGGAGACCATTTAAGGATATTTTATGGGACACGTGATAAAAATTGTTCTTGAATATTATTACTCAGGACTAAGGGTCACAGTGTTAGGAAATTGAAATTTTATTTACTTAATTTTAAAAAGATCTTATATTTTTCAAGTTTTCTCCCATTTTCTCTAAAATTGGAATGCCATTAAAAATTATTCTCTTTATTAATTTTGCAAAAGGCAACAAAGAGTCCTAGAAAGAATCAAAATAAACTTTCGGAAGGAAAACCTCTATCAGAGAACAAGGACACAGTTTCTGAAAATAAAGGAAAAAAATCCCTATCTTTGGACATCACTGAAAATGAACATGATTATTGTGAGGTCAGTAGATACCGTGGCAGACTGAGGAAAAAATCTGACCAACACTCAAATGAAAAACTTCAGCCTAAAGCTGAAGAATTAAATGCTACTGATTTGCAAAGACACTGTCCACCATCCAGTGATCGCCCAAATACCCGTGCTGCTGCCTCTAAAAGTAAATCAGATTCAGAAGAAGAGAACATGAAGGATGAAGTATCTGAATCTGAAGAATTTTTTGGTTGTGAAATATCACATGCCAATTCTATGAGTCCTTTTAATACTTCTGACTATCGTTTTGAATGTATTTGTGGTGAACTTGGCTTAATGGATTGTAAAGCCCGTGTTCAGTGTCTGAAATGCCACCTGTGGCAACATGCAGAATGTGTGAACTACAAAGAGGAAAACTTGAAAATTAAGCCTTTTTACTGCCCCCACTGCCTAGTTGCAATGAAACCAGTTTCCACAGGAGCAACTTTGATCATCTCTCCAAGTTCTATCTGTCACCAGTGGGTAGATGAAATCAACCGGCATGTAAGGTCATCTTCTCTACAGGTCTTGGTAAGATTTGTCTTTTGGAAAGATAGAAAATACGAATTTTTTTCCTCCAGGTTTCCTTGAAGTAGTTTTAGGACCTCCCATATCTTTTGACTACCAAAAAGATTTTGTAAATTATATAATTGTAGAGGAATCTTAAAGCAGAAATTTTTAAGGCAAGTGTAAGTAAGTTCAGAAATGTATCTGCCTTGTATTTGTCACAGCAGTCTTTTTTATACCTGATTTACTATTTATACTCTGTTCTTGGCTTAGAAAGTTAATTAAAATTGAATATTAAAAAAAAAAAAAAAGTGAGTCTTAAATGAATAACCAGAGTGCATGAACTTTATAAAATCTTTACAAAACTTCACTTCTTAGAGTACTTTTTTTTTTACTTCCTGTTTCTCAACTATGTTCTAGATAAATGAGATTCCATAATAGCTCATTTCCACAGTTTCTGGGTTTCATATTCTATGAACAATGGAAATGCAAAAAATAAAAATGTTGAGTGCAAAGATGCAAAAAACCCAGAAGAGATAGATGAATAAATATATATACATTCAAGAATTCAGAAGGGCTCTGGCATTCCATCTTCAGGAAATTTTAGCATTAATGTGATAAATAAATAAATAAAAATCCTATGTGCAAAGTTGGATAATTCTTATCTAGCCAAAAAGAGAAACATAGCATGATTAAGCATAGTATATTGTGTTTCTTTTGAATATTGATAAAGGGAAAAAAGTTGAATATTTTGGAAAGTAAACGAGTATACATGTGCTATGACAGCTATCAACAAGCAAGTATTTTAAAAGATGTTTTAAATAAACAAGGAAATCTAAAATCAAACCTCTTTTTTAAAGTCTACTTCAGAATATAGAATCTATTTATAGTAAGTGTGGGATCAAAAAACACCCAAAGCCAGAATTTAAGGAATGTATTTCCAATTAGTTAATGATTGAGAATTACTGAATTGAGAAGTAACTAAAAATATAACTTTTTAGTTTTCCATGTAAAAACCACTGTGAAACTGAAAAATTAGTATAGTAGTCTTTATTTCTAAGTGCTGTTACTAATTAATATTTCAATATGCTGGTGGACTTGGAAGCAGAAAGAACCCGAGTTCCATTCCTATCTCTTAACTTTTGCTAATTATATAATAAATTGTTACCAGTTGGCTTAATACTGAAACTTAGATTCTTTACCTATACAATGGGAATAATATCTATATCTAAGTATTTACTTCACAGAATTGTTGTGAGGATTAAATAAGGTATACATATTTATATTTGCATATATATATATATATATATATATATATATAATTAAGTGTCATATAAATATCAGATGTTATTATTTTATAATATATAATTCATAATTCAAATATATAAGATATTTTATCTTAATAAAGTAATTGTCCATGGATTCTAAACAGAACAGTTCTTGTGTAGAAGAGATTGTACTTTCTAGTATTAATAATATGACTACTAATCTCTTAGGTGATTCTGTTTGATCTCCAAACCTTATCTTACCAGCCTTAGAGCTATCTTTGGATCCCTATAATACTTCTATGAGATATAGTGGCATAACTGAACTGAGAGTTCAGTAGTCTATTTTACTCTCAATGCTCATGTCCCTTCCTGCATTTTGATACAGTATAATCTTAAAGTGGGTGTGATGACCCAAGAGAAAGTGTGACGTTTACTGAGCTATATTTATTTGTTGAAAGTTTAAAGATATTACATTTTTTATGATTATTATGATGTTTATTATTATCTAGGTATATCAAGGGGTGAAGAAACATGGCTTCCTACAGCCTCATATGTTGGCAGAGCAGGATGTAGTTATCACCACCTATGATGTTCTTCGGTCAGAATTGAATTATGTAGATATCCCCCACAGCAACAGTGAGGATGGGCGTCGCTTCCGGAATCAGAAGCGCTATATGGCCATACCAAGTCCCTTGGTGGCCGTGGAATGGTGGAGAATTTGTCTGGATGAAGCTCAGATGGTTGAGTGTACCACAGCAAAGGTGAGAAATAGTTGTGGAAAAACTTTAGATATACCCAGGGGTAAGGGAGGGGGATTCCTTATTATCTCTCACTAGCTTTTAATTTCCTAATGAAAATCCTTCTCAAAATATGCATGCATGCACACCAGATTGTTGTCTCAGTCAGAAGTTTGCAGATAACACATTTTATATTTGTTGGTATTTTAGGCTATATGAATGTACATGACTAAAAGGCATTTATTTATCAGTTTTTACTTTTACTTGCAAGTTTTTTAAAGATTTGAATCATTTTGTATATAATGTCTAATAAATTAGAGTAATATAGAGTTGAGATTAGGAGTATTCACAATCATGTCTGCTCATTGTGGAAATTCATTTGGTAGAATAGAATGCCAAGGACTCAAGATAACTGTTATTTAGCAATTCCAGAGAGACCAAATTGAGGCTGAATTGTCACTTTAAAGGACAATAGGCTGAATTAACCCACTTAAAATGAAAATAAAGAGAAAGAGAAATGTAGATATAAATATTTATATGATTACCTCAGGTTGCTTATATACCCAGAATTTTATGACTATAGTATAACCTGAACTGTGAAGCTATTAGGTGATTATACATTTTTAAAAAATCTATTAATTTATATATAGCTTGGTAATAACAATGTACATATAATTTGGAATACAGAAATTCATGGGTTTTTCCAAGAGTACATTTACTTCTGATTTTTGCTTTTTTTCAAACAATTTGTTTATAATTCCTGTTCCCTTTCATTAGGCTGCTGAAATGGC
Organism: Sminthopsis crassicaudata; assembly: GCF_048593235.1. Lineage (NCBI taxonomy): Eukaryota > Metazoa > Chordata > Mammalia > Dasyuromorphia > Dasyuridae > Sminthopsis > Sminthopsis crassicaudata. The sequence goes on from NC_133620.1 coordinate 148,261,745, forward strand.
TCTGCGCTTGAGTGGAATCAATCGCTGGTGTGTCAGTGGCACTCCAGTACAGAGAGGATTAGAAGGTAAAGTATAATTTGCTTATGTATTGTGTTTCTTCTTTTTATATTATTGTGCATATTAGTTTGAAAAGATTAACTTATTTGTTGAAGATTTGAATTATATATTATAAAAATATTTTCTCATTTTTCACTGAAAGTAATAAAACCAAATCCTATTCAAATGGGTGGCTCTTTTTCAATGGATTACTCAGAAATGAATATAAAGGGTTTGGGGGGCATTTTTTTAAATAAGTTCAACGACAAGTTTTCCTTTTGAACATACAATTTTGATTATGTGACAACAGATTTATATTCCAGCATAGTTTGGAAGCCTGGGAACCAGGAACAGAGGGAGGTTTATGGTGTTGAAACTCACAAGCAATTATATCATCAAATTTCAAAAATATTTATTAAGGTCACAGAGCTAGTAAGTGTCTGAAGCCAATTTTGAACTCCAGTCTTCTGACTTCAAGTCCAGCACACACTCTTCTGTATCACCTTGTTGCAGAGGATGAATGCAAAGGCATATCACAATCTCAGAATAGTGTCTGGAGTGCTCAGGTTCAGCAGAAGCCAAGGCTGATGCTAAGAATAAACAAGAAAATGTTTTTGGATTTTGTTGTTTTTACATTGAGGAAAAGAAGAGACTTCAGGTAGGGACAAGATGACTGGTATGGGTAGATGGGACAGTTATCACAACAAATGAGTATGTGCAGATGTTCTGCCTTAGCTCCAGGACCTGGGTTCAGGTGCCACTTCAGCAGGTACTGAGTCTAAGCAAGGGCCTTGGCATCTCATTGTCTAGAACAGAGTCACCTGAGAATTCCCTACATAAATAAAACCAAGCCAGATGTTGCCCACCAAAACAAAAAAAAATTAAAAATCAAGAGCTGTGATTTTAGATGGAGTGAAGTTACCCTTGGCCAGAGGGCACGGTGATGAGTTAAATTTATTTGCAGCATGGTGAATTTAAAGAAGAGAAGTGCCAAGCAAGGTTGCAAATGTGAGTTGTAGCTATATATAAATGCCAGACCAAGGCAACACTGTGCTATAGGGACATAAGTTTTTGAGCTGTGAATGGAAACAAGAATAATTTGTGTATCAACAGGATTAGTTGGGCAGTAGTATGTAAGATCAGCAGGAAGAAAAAGAGATTAGAAATAGAGAAGCTATTACAGTAGTTCAGGTAAAAAGGCAAGGATCCAAGAATGGTGGTGTAGAGCAGATGGATAAAGACTCATTACTGTTATGAAGATGAAATTCATGGATTTGTTTACTAATTGGATGTGTGAAATGAGAAAGAAAAGAGCTATAGGATAATTCTAAGCTTGGAAACAGAAGATTGGGATAATGTTGGTTCCAATAACAAATAGGAGAAATTTAAAAAAGAATATATTTTGGTGAAATGGTGATGAATTCAGTTTAAACTAGATTAACTTGACATATCTATGGAACATATAGTGGGAAATTAAAGACAGTAATTTAGGAAGTTACCAGAAGAAGTAAGGTGTGATAGAAAGATCAATTGAGTTGATCAATTCAGACTGTCCATTTTCTCATTGGCCAGATATGGTTCATAATTGTTAATCTTTTTTGTTGTGAGAGAAGAATTATACATTGTAGGATCAAAGATTAAAAGTTAGAAGAGATATTAAATATGAAAAAACCCTTTGAAAAAAAGTTTAAAATGTTTAAATATAGCTAGTAAAGTTATAAATAGCATTTGTAGTAGATAATGTTTTTTGTAGATTTTTTTTTTTTTTGGTAGATTATATTTCTGGGCAGAAAACATGTTTGTGTATTACAGAGAACACTGTGTATATATTCAGGATATTTGCCATTGTATCCTGGCTTAAATATCAAATATACATCATTTGAGGCAATTTGTTTAACTACTTTGGGCCTTTAGTTCCTCATTTCAGTCAGACAGTAAACCTATTTAAGCATTTTCTGAGTGCCAAACACCAGATTAAGTGCTGAAGGTTTAAAAGGAGGCTGAGGGGGGAGGGGAAGGTGAAAATATGACTACAACACTCAAGGGACTCATATTCTAATGAGGAAGACAAGATGCAAATAATATGTCTAAAAAAAAGGTAATATATAATATACATTGTAAATAGAAAGTAATCTTAGAAGAAAGGAACTATCAAGGGACTATTAAAGGCTTATTGTCAAAGGTGGGGTGAAAACAGATTCTTTAAAGAAGCCAGAAAAGCCAAGATGTAGATATGAGAGGAGGGAGTATTCTAGGTATGCAGTCATCACAAATGCATGGAGTTAGAAGATGGAATGTCATGTGGGAATAACAAGAAGTAGACCATAGCTGAATTGTAGACTTTGAGGAGAGATGACATAGCTTATTAAGTAAGGTTGATTTGGGTTTGGGTTTGGGTTTTTTCTTGAGGGGATAGGCTGACATAATCAGACCTACAGTTTAAGAAAATCATTTTGACAGGTGAGTAGAAAATAAATTGGAATAAAGATTTTGAGCCTGGGTAATTAAGACAGAAAAGTTGGGAAGATAAGGATAATTTAAGAAGATAGATAATGAGTTTTGTTTTGAATATGTCGAATTTGAAATGTCTGCCAAATATCCAATTCAATATACCCAACCGTAAATTGGCAATGGAATACTGGAGCTCAGATGTAGAAATAATTTGTATAGAGGTTGAATCAATAGGAGTTGATAAGATCTTGAAGTGAGAGTATAGAGGAAAAAGAGGAGAGAATCCAGGACAGAATTTTGGAGGAATCTCTTATAGTCTCATGATAGACATGACCTGGAATGAAGATCTAGCCAAAGGAGACTGGAAAGGAGCAAATAAGATAGGAAGAAGAACAACCAGTAAAAAGCAATGTCATAAAAACCTAGAGAGGTAAGAGTATCCAGGAGAAGAAACTGATCAACAGCACCAAGAAGTCTTAGAGAAGGATGAGGATTGAGAAAATACCCTTGTGTTTGTCCAAATAAATACCACTGATAACTTTTGCAAAAGAAGCCACCAACCTATAGTAAAGCCAGATGCCAGATTGCAGAGGTTTTAAAAGTGAGTAAGAAGAGAGGAAGTGGATGCCTAGTGTAGATGCCTTTATAAAAAGAATTTAGTCAGGAAGCAAGGGGAGAGGAGAGATGTAAGATAATATAGGTTGAAAATTAGTAGGGATGATAGAATCAAAAAATGAGTTTAGATTAGATGCCCTTTCAGTTTTCATCTCCAAGAAAATAGTGAATAGCCACTACTTATGTAATCTTATTAAAATAAAATTGTGAATATCAGGTATTCTTATATAACTTGAAAATGTTGAATGCATTCATAAAATAGAATTTGAAAATCAATACCTTAGGATCAGTTTTAGACAGAGCTTTCAAAAATACATAATTTATATGGACAAATTGAAGGTATTTCTTTAAAGGCTAATACTAGGATATTTAAAAATCCTAATTTAAGAAACTGTTCACTAAAAATGATGTTTGAATTAGTTTGTCAAGATAAAATTTTATATTTTAGAAATGATCTTTTGCTTCTTGAATTCTCTTTCATACTTTGTTTCTATAATATTGAGGTCAAAAATTTCACTGAGTGTTTGAGTCATAATAATGCTTAAACATGAAATTTATTATGGAAGTTTAATTTTTCATCCTGGAGGTTCATGTCCTTATTATCCTCCAAAATGAATTATTGTAACTGAGTGTAGAGCTTTTGCTGATAAGACCAAACACTTAACTATTTTGAAAATCTTTTACAAAGATATTTTTATGTTAGAAAAGATGGTTGATTATTTTTTATAGTAATGGTATCAAACTAAAATTGAAATGAAGCTGCTTACTGACTTAGAAAACCACAAATTAACATTATCTAAATTGTTTTGACTTTTTAAACATTTCCATTTTATTGTTATTAAACAATCACATTTTAATCTGGTAGGACTACATTTAGGGTTTTGCAGCTTGAGACCAGCTCATGAGATAGAAACTGAAATGATATGTAGATAGAAAAACTCATGAAAGTCTTTTTATAATCATTGTATTTTTAACTATTTCCTCCTTACATTTTTCCATTCATCATCTAGTAATAAGGTAGAAATGCTTATAATAGTATATAAATTTATTACATAATATAATTATTATAATTTTATTATATAATAATTTTATAGTATATTGTATGTTATAAAATACAATCTCAGCAAACAAAATGCCTGAGATTTTGCCAACCTCTACTTATAAAACAAATCTTTTGAATTAACCAATCTAAAGCAATAGATCTTTGTTGAATGCTTGCTATGTTTAAGGACTATTTTGGGGCAGGAGGTGGTCAGGACAGCAAGATAAGAAAATCAGATTCTTCCCTCCAGAAGATTACAATGTAATTAAAGAAACAAAATGTAAATCTGTGCAAAATTAATACTGTGTTGTTTAAAAAAAAAAAACTAATTTTAATCACTTATCTGTTATCACGACAGCGTCAAAATTTTTAGACATTTGAAAATTAAGAGTTCAAAATCATAGTACATGTTATGTGATTGCTAAATGATTCTCCTTGAAGAACACTTGGAAACTACAAGTAAAGCAGAAATGTCCCTCTCAAGATACTGTTGGGTGGGTGTTTTTCCCCTTCCCTCTCAGGCTGTATTTCTATAGAAGTCCATGAATTCCTGTTGCTGTTTATTTGGCTTTATCTTTTTCTGAGTTTTTTAGATTATTGATTTTAGGGAAGAAAAATTTGTTTCAGGACTCATCTTAACTATTACTCAATTTCTTTGGTATGAGTAAGGAAAACAAAACCAGTACCAACAATTCTTTTAAAAGTTTTTGGCTTGAATCTTTAAATCAGAGACCTAATATTTCAACCATACTTATCCCTCCATTTACTTGGTCTTTTCTGATCCAGGGTGCATTGTATTGTGGTATATACTTTTTGCTTATGTTAGTTTCAGATCACTCATTTTATTCAACAAGTAGAGCTTCACATATAGTAAGCGTACCTCTAACTTAATATCTTAGGAGAATTTTAGCCTTTTGGATTAAATAGGTGTTGAATTTCTCTTTTTGCTGTCATCTTAGAATCTTTAGGATGATAAATGAAAATATTCCAGTATATTATATATAATCCCATAACATATTAAACTTGTACTTTTGCAATGTAAGCTCCCTAAGAGCCTTTCTAATACACATTTAATTCCTTGAAAAGTGTTATGTCCTGTATAATTAATGATGATAATTTCTTTAAAAAAAAAAAAAAAAAACCCTCCCTTGAAAGTAGTACTTCTAAAGAATAACAAAGAAACACAAAAAGATGGCCTTGTTATTTCCTTTCTTTTTAGATCTCTATGGGTTAGTGCTATTCCTTGGTATCGATCCATATTGGGTCAAACATTGGTGGGATCAACTCCTGTATCGTCCTTACTGCAGGAAAAATCCTCAACCCCTCTATGACCTTATTGCCAAGATAATGTGGAGATCTGCAAAGAAGGACGTAATTGACCAAGTAAGTAAAATTTTTAAATTTTCTTTCAAGAATGTACACACACACACGCACACAATTCTTGTAGAGAAAGAACATTCCATGGAATATCCTGCTGCTTTTCATTCTCAGATCCAGATTCCCCCTCAGACAGAAGATATTCACTGGCTTCACTTTTCTCCAGTGGAAAGACATTTCTATCATCGTCAGCATGAGGTGTGTTGTCAGGATGCCTTGGCAAAGCTTAGAAAGATATCTGATTGGGCTCTGAAACTCAGCAGCCTGGACAGGAGGACCGTCACGTCTATTCTCTACCCGCTATTGAGACTCAGACAGGCTTGCTGCCATCCACAAGCTGTTCGAGGAGAATTCTTGCCACTACAAAAAAGGTTTTACTTATAATTCCTTTACCTTGTTATTGATGATACTTAAATAACATTGACTCCTGATCACTCTAAGGGAAAAAATATAAAACAGATACTTCCTTATCTATACTTAAACTCAAACACTCATACTACTTAGGAAAAGAAATGATTGGAGAATTCTACTGCACATCTGTTTATTGAAATATTTTTTTATTTTATCTAAACTACAAATTAGTTGTTTTTTTTTTTTTTTGTAATCTTTACTATTTTGCTACATGAGCAAGTAACTTAATTATCTGTGCATTCATTTCCATATCTGTAAAATAGACTTTTGAAAAAATGAGAATTTATTTATACAAGCAATTTAAAAGTGTAAAGTTTTATATATAGAATAAGTATTAAGTGTTGTTGCTATTATATATTTGAATTCCTCAAAGCAACTGCTGTTTATAATCAGTCATATCAAAGTTATACAGTTAACTTCAATAATAAACCACCCTCTTGATTATTGCAATTAGTAGTTTTAGGAAAATACTGACCCAAAATAATTTCATTCTTTGCATTTATATTAGTTTATTGAAATGTACTGAGTTGGTAACTTTTGTTTTTAATGCCTTTAAGTTTTCAAAACTTAAAAGCAAGAACAAAATTCACTATAAGGCAGATAGACCTCTCTTCATACCAATACTTCACTATTCAAAATGACTAATAATTTGCACAGGAGACTTATAGGGTGTCCCAAATGGCTAAATGCAGCTTTAAACTGTTAATATTTTTTAAGAGTTTAAAAATTTTTAACTTTCAAGATATCTAGTATTTTGATTGAGAATCTGAATTTTTGGCTTCTATAAACCAGAGGTGTCAAATATGTAGCCTGCTGGTAGTATACAGCCTACCACATTCCCTAGTATATCCCAAATCAAAATAAATATAATTAGAAAACATTTAGCAAAATAAATAAAAATACAATGAAACATTGATAATATTAATATGTGATTTTCTCAACTGACATTCAAAGTCTGCAGTGACCCCTTGAATTTGACACCTTTTTAATAAACTATTTTTTTCCTATGTTTAAGCCTACTATCACATTAATGTAGCATTTGATTTAGAAGACTGATCTATACACACACACACACACACACACACACACACACACACACACACACACACACACACACATATATACACACATACACAGATTTGTGTATGTAAATAACACTATAGATCAGGGGTTCTCAAACTACCCGCTGAGGACATTTATGCAGCTTGCCGGGTTATGGCAAATGGGCTGAGGGGCGGAGACAGAGTGTGAGCTTTTGTTTTTACTATAGTCCAGCCCTCCAACAGTCTAAGGGACAGTGAACTGGCCCCCTGTTTAAAAAGTTTGAGGACCATTGCTATGGATAAAGAAACAAAGACAACAAGAAAGATAGCATTTCCTGGGTTACCACAAAAATCAGTGGCATTATTGAAATTCAGTGCCAGCCCCTACTTTTTGCTTATGTAGTGCTGAGTACCTATGTATTTTGACAAGTGTAGCATTATAACTAGCTACATTTGTTATATAAAAGCTTTTGGATTTTTTTGAGTACCCCTTATTTTTGTCAGAAATTCTTTTCTATTTGTCTCTTAAGACATTTTCCCCACTGCAACTTCATAATGGTGAGGCATTATTTTGTTGTCCTTCAAAAATAATTTTCCCTCTCCTGCATCTTCTGTTTCAAAAGAAGCCAAGGATTTAGAGCTGAGTCAGACATTATAAATCATCTACTCAATCTCAGCTATTTTTCAGATGAAGATGCTGAGACAAAAGTAAAGTCATTTTTACCAGTGTTCCCCAAGTACTAGAAAAGACAGCCAGAATTCTAACACTGGTTTTGGAATCCGAATCCAGAACTTGTCTATTCTGCCACATTACCTTTTATTCAGACAACTCAGTTCTATCCTGAGTCTAAATAGTTGTTCTTTTTCTGCTTTTATGATGATTACATTATGAATTTAATTTTCTGCCAAGTGTAGGGAATCCTTTATGATCTTTAAATTTCCATACTATAGATTCTTGTTTAATGATACTTTTGAGCCCTATAAAGTTGCCAAATATCATACAAATATTGTTACTTTCTTTTTAGAGCATTTACTTGATTGGCCTCCTGTGGTAGTGCTACTGGTTAAAATAACTTGCCTTTTCCCCTTTGATTTTAAGAAGAAAGATGCATAATAAAACAAACCAGAAATACCAGATTCTTTTAACTCTGGCTAAATATTACTTCTAAGGAAGTAACTGAATAATCTTGTTTAAATATACATATTTGCTTTTGAATGTACCAAGTGATAACTTAAATTTTGTGGATTTTTGAAAAAGGAAACATTTCTGATTTATTGTAGCTTAGATATAATAGTAGATTGGCAATAAATTGTCTTTTTTTCCTGGACTCGGGAAGAAAAAAAACTGTTTTGATAGATGCTGCATTCTGGGTGTGATTGTGATTTATTACTTTTTGTGATGATCCTGTCTTACTACTTCAGTAGACCATTCCCAGAATAGGGCACAGTATTTGACTTATGATTTCTGTGTACATATGTACAAATACCAACAAAAATTTTTGTTCCCTAGTGCCTTCTTTAATGAACCAGAGAATCAAGATTGAGTCAACAAAACTTATATTACATTATTTTCTTTGATTAAAAAAGTCAAATCTTCTATTGTTACCCAACAAAACTAATAAATTTTTATTGTAGCTCTTCTTTTTGAAAGTTATGTGAAAGATAGCCTGTGAGCTGCAGCCATTGAATTGAAAAGTTTCCTTTCCTCATTTCCCTTCCAGTATTCATATAGTTTAATTGCTTGCCATACTACTACAACTGAAAATGTACCTGAGTGTTTTCTAAGTTTGACTATTCTCCCATTTCTTTCAGTACCATGACCATGGAAGAGTTGCTGACTTCACTGCAAAAGAAATGTCGAACTGAATGTGAAGAAGCACATCGGCAATTGGTTTGTGCTCTTAATGGCTTAGCTGGCATCCATATCATTAAAGGTAGAAACAGATTGCTTTGTTTATCTCTAATTGCCTTTAAAAAATTCTGAAGGAGATAAAGTGAAGCTTTGTACTTTAATAAGTTAGAAATTATTACAGATGTCTCCTTCTGTAGCCTATTTAAAAATCACTAATAACCTTTTATTACAGTTGGCACCATCAGATCTTGTGCTGTTTAACTTAGAAAATATTTTTGAATCTCAAAATAACTAAGGAACTGACCTTTTAATATTGATGCAATATTTACCACTTATATCTGGTCATTGGTTAAAAAAAAAAATTACCAGAAGACAACAAACAAAAATGCTTCCTAATTAAACAGTTCTATTATAGTAACTTTATCATAAGCTCCATGTTTCCTTTAACCATTTATCTTCTTTAACTATTTTCTCTGGCTTATTCAAGAGATTTAGGTTAGATTTTGAAGTTAATATTAAGTTTTTCTTTTTTTATTCTCCATCTCTCCAAAACAGTCTTCTCCTTGATTGACATTTTTTTTTAATCAAAATGTTAAGTTAAAGGAAAATTTAGTTAGAAGAAAATCATGTGAAATAGTATTTGACTAGATAACACTTTTAGATAAAGTGATATGTAAATAAAATATACACATCAAACATATGCCATTCATATCTTCCAAACAAAGTTTTTGATTTATCCTCAGGTACTAGGCATAAGAACAATAAGCATTATGCAGAAAATTTTACTATTCCCTGTTTTCTATAGGCAGATTAAAAAAAAAATCTTTTAACTCCAAAATAGTCTAGTAATCTATATGCATCAGGCTACATAATCAGGTAGCAGATAATTTAGAAGATTTGATCTGAGCACCCTGAAGTGCAAGAGAAGGAACTCTTGAGGCATAAATTCATTGGCCTTGTTAAAAAAAACTGTTTAGAATCTCCTACTACCATCATTGACCATAATACTTCTCCACTGTATTGCAAACAGGTACATTCAGAAGCCTTGATTAAGAATCTTTGAATTGGGAGAGCTTCAGAGGCCATCAAGACCCTCCTACTCCTGAAGAAGACCTCCCTCATATCTTCCCAATAGTTATCTTTTGCTTATAGAACTCTAGGGAGATCTATACCTAACAAGACAATCAATTCATTCCACCTTCAGATAGTTATCGTTGTGAATCAGCATTTATGGACAATTATTGTCATTCTTTTAATGGAATTAAAAAGAGGATGCTTTCCTTCCCTATCTTAAAATCTCATAGATAAAGTTGACTTAGGTATCTCAGAACACAAGTAGATTTATAGAAATTAGAACAAGTGACCACCAATTGCTTTGTTAAATTCATAGAAACTTAAATAAAGTTGGAGACACCTTAGACATCAACAAGAATTGCAGTCCATGCCCATCTTTACAAGCAGTTTGATCAAGATTTTATTCTTTAGAACTATTCTTTAGAAATGTTGTTTGGTGATTTTTAGTCGTATACAATTCTTTGTGACCCCATTTTGAATTTTCTTGGCAAAGACTTAAGAGTGGTTTGCTTTTTTCCTTCTTTAGCTTTTTTCCTTCATTTTACAGTTGAAGAAATTTAGCAAAATAGGATTAAGTGATTTTCCCCAAGGTCGTCATATGTCTCATAAGTATCTGAGGCTAGATTTGAACCTGTCTTCCTAACTCTAGATCCCACACTCTTATCCTACCTTAAGTTTATGATATGAAATGAAAGCCAATACCAAGTGACTATTTAGTGGAGATAACATCACAGTTATATGAGGAAGTAATTAGGACTTTTCTAGCAAATGTAAAAAATAATTTCTTTTAAAATTAGAATTTTAACTAAATGAGCACAAGCATCCATTACATTGAATATCACTTTCATCTGGTTCACAAAATATGTAAAGTAATTTGTCTCTTGTAGAATAGCAAAAAGATAAGAAATTTACAGTTCCTGGACTTCAGAATGTGGGGTGTGTGTGTGTGTGTGTGTGTGTGTAAATCCATCATGTTACTAAGGTACTAATACAGTTAAATGTTCTCGACATTTTTTTTTCCTTCTTCCCTTTTCCTTTTTACGTATTGAGAAAGTTTAAAAAAAAAAAAAAAGCCTGTAATTGGAAGATAAAGTAGATTATTTGATTTTCTAAAGTTTTTGGCAAATGACAAGATCAGCATACTTCATAACTCTTACTTGGCTAATAATACGATTTCAGCATCTTGTTTTTCATTACTATAGTTTTATATAATAAAATTTCCTTTTTGTGAGTTGGAGTCATAGTTATGTCAAATATCAAAAGAAAACCACCTAGAATGCTTCTCAGTTAAAGACTTAAAATTCCATTTGTTTGAAAATAATGTGGTAAATGAAATAAGCTTAATGTGGATTTGATGCTACATGTTTAATAGAGTTAATATACTGGAAAACATAGGTAGATAGAATCACATGCTTTTTATAAGGAGGCTTGAAGGGTTTTTATTCTCTTCTACCTAGTATTTAATGAAACTCTAAAATGAATTTGAACCCTTACATTAGTCTCTTTATGTAAATTATAAATGTACATATATAAATATAACACAGGTATGCTCTGATGTTTTCATTAAATTGTATATTGTACTTTTGAATAGTTTGGGTTTTACACAATTTAATAGAATGGATTCTCTAGTGTCAAGTAAAATGAATTTGGAAATTTTAGTGCCATCTACTGGCCGGAAATAGGCAATGTTCTTAATTGGAATGTTTTTACTTAATTATATATTCTTGCAGAAATAAAGCATATTAGACTACATGTTATAATAAATCAAGTTTAACTCCTTTTTTATTTTACTGCAATCATTGTGCTTCCTTTAAAAAAATAACAATGTATATTAGTTTATTGGAAATAATTTAGGATAGTCTGTAGTTTTCCTTGGAAATGTTGCCTAATTAAAGAAAGACTTAAGAATGGTATAAATGCTTGTAGCATCCATGTGCCCTTTGAAGAATCTTCATCAGAAATTTGTAGGAATTTAAACAAAGATGACTGATTTTATAACTCCCATCTTGAAATAGCATAATTATTGGGAGTTTATGCCTAAATTATCAAAGATTATCCATGTTTGTTTATGTTAATTATTAGCCAAATGATCTTTATTCCCAAATTGAATAAGAATTGGATGACTAACATGTTTTGAAATTGCATCTTATTAAGAGGGAGACACTCCTGAATAAAGTAACTGCTGGAATTAGGGTTTTTTTAAAAAATAAAAACAAGATGAAGATTAAATGTTTAGAAAATATTTAAAAGAACATTTAAAATAACCCACCCAACTGTTAATATTAACAAGACTTTCAAAACTGAGTAAAGTGCTATGGTTTTGTAAAAGTCATGTGATAATAATGTTAGCAAAAACAGAAGCTATGTGAGCTGTCTTCAGTTTGTACTTTGAACTTACTTCCAAAAGCAACAAATGAGATTTCTCATTCAAATCACCAAATTAATTGCAACTTACCTAGAAATGACATATTAACATTAATTTGATATAATACAACTATTCTTATTTGAGTATTTGAAAAAGAAATCATTTTTACCTATTTATGAGTTCTCTTGACAGAAATGATAGTCTTAAATTTTAAGCTATAACTAATAATAAGATAATTTGATCTCTTAAAATAATTCTTAAATTATTTTTCTGCCACTTTTGCATGCTTTCCTAAGAGCATATTGCAAAAATCTGATAAAATGTCTGACTTACTATAATTAAATCAAGTTAAAACAGATTTATTATCACCTACTATTATTTCACATACATTACAAGTTCTTCCCCCCATTATTTAGCATCCAATAATAGTGACATTCATTAAAATTAATTCCAGGTTAACATTGTATTTTTTTTTTTTTTTAACACATGTCATTAAAAGCTAGGTAGAAAAAAAGTTTTGAACTGTTTAGCTTATCTTACCAGTATCATCATTTATTTTGTTATGTTCCCTTAAATTTTTTAAAAAGATTTTTTTTCTTACTTTTAAAATAAAACCCACTCCAAACAAAAACAAATCCTGAGAGTATTTATGTTTTAGTTTAAGATTCAATTAAATGCTCTCTGAAATCCTTTAACTCCAAGAGTCTATACAGTTTCCTTTCCTTTAAAAATAATGAATACTAATTCCAGATAAATGATGAAGAATCACCAAGATGATGATTAAATTTAGTAATATAATTGGATTTAAAATGAATTATTTTTTAAAAATAAATAATAAATATTAAATTACAACATTTACAAGAAATTCCATTTATGTATTTACCAGAAAGTTTTAAGGAAAGTTTTAGCATAAAAATATGTATTTTTGGCTTTAAATAAACTTTAATTCTTCAGATGAATATGCCCAAGCAGTGGACCTGTACAGAGAAGTATTACGTTCATCTGAGGAACACAAAGATAAACTCAAAACTGATTCATTACAAGTAAGTAAATATTTAGCAATTTTGTTTGGAACTTTTTCTTTTCTTTTCTTTTTAATAAGGATCCCTGGATGTTTGAAATGGCTTTGTGAATATCAGTAAATGTCACTGAAGAGCAACAGAACTTTTCACATGAGATTTATTTAAAAAACAACAACTCACCCAAGAATATCTTAATACTTTCATTTTGATAATAGTAATAGCTAAGGCTGTTTTATAAAGTATTTTTCATATATTCTTATTTCTTTGTCACAGTAACCCTCTGTGTTAAGTAATATAAGCTTTATTATCCCCGTTTTATAGCTGAGGAAGGAGAGAGATTGATTTATTAAAAGTTGTCCACTTAGTAAACATGGCAATTCAGATTTCATTTGAAATTGGATCTGAATCCATTTCTTTTGACTGTTAATTTTACGTTTATTCCTCTTCATTCCAGAATCTTACATAACATAGAAGAATATTGTCTACTGCCTATTTCACTAAAGTGAAGCTTTAGTAAACATATAGGCATGCTGACTCCACACAAATATGATAGAAGGGTAACTTCTACAGCCTTTTCATAAAAGAGAATACAGTATTTCAGAAGATAGACACTAAAATTCTATTTCATTTTTTGCATTTTTTTTTGTACATGTAGAGACTTCATTCTACACACAATCTGATGGAATTATTATTAGCCAAACACCCAGGAATACCTCCTACTTTGAGAGATGGAAAACTTGAGGAAGAGGTAATTATTATTTCCTCTAGAAGAGTGAAATTTTCAGACTTTATGCTTTTTTATAATTGATATTTTTTAAGTGCATGCAACATTTCAGAATGAATGTGACCATAGCTAGCCTGCTACCTTTACTGCTTATAACCTTCCCGGGACTGAATTAAATGAAGAATGTCAGCACCTGTAATTATTTTTTTCTCTTGAGCATTTTTTTCTCTTTTCTCTTACCATTTGCTTATGTAAAAGAAATAACAGATAATCTGAGTTTTAGTATCCAATTGCATAGTTGGGAAATAAGCAGTAAATAAAGGAATTATAAAGGTATAGCTGTAAAAGACTTGGTTTAGGGAGAGGATCTTTTAAAAATATTTTTAAAATGTTTAGTATACTGGGGCAAGAAACATTGTAAGGGGGTTAAGTCTTATCTTCCCTTCTTGTCATTTTCCCTTTTGTCTCCATCCCCCATACTAAATGTACCAGTTGTTATGAGTTGCAACAACTGGTATTTCACTCCTTCCTCACTTTTCCCTCCAGCTACTCCAACCGTGTAAGAACTCTCATTAGTAAAGCAGTCTCTTCATATATCATCAAGGAAAGTTGAAAAGTTCCTTTTCAACTCTGAATCTATGATCCTAGCCTAACTTGTCACCCAATAGAGGGACCTTTTTTCGAGTACCCTTGACATTTACTCAAATTCCTTTTAAATAGTTGTAGTGGCATTATTCATTGTGGGATCTTAGTGTGTTGTCATATAGCTTTAAAGTGCAACAAATAGTCATGTTGCAAATGTTGGGTTTGACAAGAGGAATACAAATAGAGAACAAGAAGAGGAGTAAAGATGTAAAGTAGAGAACAAGAAGAGGAGTAAAGATGTAAAGATATATGTTTTTCTTTTGCTAATCCCAGCTATATTTGTAGTGCCACATATATTCAAATAAGAACACATATGTATATCCTAGAAAACATGTTTTAGCTAAGTAATTAATTAGTATCTGTCATAGAAATGTTCTTAAAATATCCTACAAAATTGCTTTCAAGCTCTTGAATGAAAGTCTTTTGATTTTTATATTCAGGCTGAACAACTTAGACAGCATTATATGAGTAAGTCCAACGCAGAAGTTGCAGAAGCCCATCAAGCTTTACAGCCGGTTTTGCAGACCATACGTGAACTTCAAAGGAAGGCAAGTTGCATTATAATTTTAGTTTAATTTAATTCATTTAAGTAACTGTTTGATTAGGCAGTCTGTATTCATGATTATTTTGGGGATCCTATTAGACATCATTGTTTTTAGATTGTTTTGTAGTGTTTTGTTTGAATCCCAGATCTGCAAGTTTCCATGGATGATAATACTTGCTTTTGTTATTTTGTAGGATGTTTATGTGGCAAAGACCTTAGCAATTATATTGTGAAATTTACCTGATATTATCTGAAATGTGATGCCATCAGTTCATTGAACATATTGGGTGGTGAAATTGTATGTATTTGAGTTTTCTAAGAGTTAAATCCCCAGCATTTTGACAGATTTTTAAATTGAGACTTAGTAATTTCCAAAGAGATATTTTAGGGTTGTCAAAACAGTAATATCATATGTGATTTGGGGTGAAACAAGAATATCTTGCCCTTTTTAAAATTTCCATTTTGTAAAATAAATAAAACATGAAAGTCTCAGGTAAACAATTGCTTCTTATTCTTTAAGTTTTGAGTCACTTCTCTTTATGTCTCTAAAACAAACATTTTGCACTTTTATGAATATCTCCATAAGGTTATCTTAGATTATATGTTATTTTAAATCTAGGTAATGCCACTGGTATTAAATGGTTAGAAATATTGCCTTTCACTTGGCTCTTTTCAACAATGAGGTGATTCAGGCCAATTCCAGTAGACTTGTGATAGAGAGAGCCATTTGTATCCAAAGAGAGAATTGTGGGGACTGAATGTGGATCACAACATAGTATTTTCACCTTTGTTGTTGTTCTTGTTGTTGTTTTACTTTTTGATGTGATTTTTCTTTTGCAGTATGATAAATGTCAAAAGTACTTAGAAGAGTTGGACATGTTTAATCTATATTGAATTACTTACTGTTTGAGGGAGAGAAGGAGGATGGAGGGAAGGAGAAAAATATGGAATAAAAGGTGTTTTGCATGGGTGAATGTTGAAAACTATCTTTGCATATGTTTTGAAAGATGAAAAAAAAATTTAATTCCTTTCTTATAGCTAGAAGGACTATAGATTCGCAGAATCAAATAATTGCCCCTTAATATTTCAGAAACAATGGCATAATATTTTGTTATAGTTTCAGTATATGTATGAACAGTAAACATTAATGCATCCAGAATGCTTGAAAAATAATGTATTCTTTTTGTTTTTTTATGTATTCATTTATTTAAAATAAGTGCAAAATAAGAAAAATACAAAATAGAGAAAGGCAGTAAAAGAAAAAAAACTTACAGAATATTGTCATGTGCCCAGTAGAACATTGGAGAGTATTCAAAATATGTAACAATAAATTTCTGTTTCAAGAAAACATGTATAATAATATTAGACATTGTATTCATAACTGTCCATCTTTGCTTCCTTATAGGTTTTCTTTTGTTCTCTTCTGTGCCCTTTTTATTCATTCTTTTCCCCCCTTTCCCAACCCTCATTTTCCCCAAGTAGGCTGTAGTTAAACACTAATATATTTATGTTTACATACATATACACATATTTATATGTGTATACATATACATCTAAAACAGTTTTTACATGACTGGCATATAATATAGATTTTTCTTATTTCCTATCTTTGCTTGCCTTGCTATCTTAACCTTCCTACTGCAACCCCCTTCTCCATGGATCCATTCCTTATCTTCTCCTCCCCTCACTGTTTTCTTCCTTTTTTATCTCATTTCTATTAACTTCATGTATTTTTTTTTTAGTGGTTTAAACAAAGAACTAATTTTTTGAGGCATAATTTTAATGTCGTTGTTTAGTCAGGATAATCATGTATGACTATTGCAAAATCCTAATTAGAATTTTCTTTGCAAAGATACTACAGTAGTTTGCCAATTCTTTCTCTATGAGGAAACTAAGGCAAACAAGATTAAGTAACTTGCCCAGGGTCACACTGCTAATAAATAACTGAAGCCAAATATGAATTCATGTCTTCCTAAGTTCAGAAACCATGCTCTGTCCATTACATCATCTACCTCCCCAATATTTATGTAGCAATGAAAATTTTTTAAGTGCTTGGCTGGTAGGAATCCAGTGGATAGAGCACTGAACCTGGAAATAGGAAAATATAAGTTCATTTCCAGTCTCAAACCCTTATTGGCTCTATGACTGGGCAAGTCAGTTAACCTCTGTTTACTTCAGTTTCTCTAAGTATAAGATGGGGATAATAGCAGCATCTACTTCAAGGTTTTTGTGATAATAAAATGAGACAATGTCTATAAAACACTTTGCAAATAGAAATGTTAGCTTTATCATTATTTACATTATCATTTGAATCTTACAATAACTGTCTGAGGTAAATAATGTGATTATTATTAATCTTCCTATTTTACAGATGAGAAAACTGAAGTTGAGAGGTTAAGTGTCTTGCCCAGGTTACACAGTTAGTAAAAGTCAGAAGTGGTACATGAACCCAGATTTTCAGACTCTCAAGTCTATCACTTCCTCCATTCTGCTATTTTGCCTCATAGTGCATTTATCTTTTTTTTTTTTTCCCCATAGGCAGAAAAGTTCTTTGAGCTTTTGTCTTTTGTCCTCTCCTTGTAACTTTCACATTACTTAACATAGGGCTTGCCTTAGAGTAGATACTCAATAAATATTAATTTAATGATTGTATATCTGGGGGGGGGTTTCCCCTTACAGATACATTCAGGCTCACCTTGGTGGCTAGATGTGATCCAATCAGCAATACAATATGCTATTGATGAGGAGCTTGTTCAGCGTGTGCAGAATGAAATAACCAGCAACTACAAGCAACAAACAAGTAAACTTTCCATGGCTGAGAAGTAAGACCCATAGCATAGATAAGAACAGGAAAGAAACCCAACTTAAAATATGTTAAGTTACATTATCTTTGAGATCAGATTTATTATTAATCCTTGTATTGCTCTGAGCACTTCAGAAAGTACTATCTATAAGTATTCAGTATCTCTCTAAGAGAGGTAGTGTGACAAGATGAAGAGTGAGCTGGTCAATAAGTGAGGAAGATGTTCAAGTCTCATTTGGACTTACACTGACTGAGGACTGAAAAAAAAAATTATTTAACCTCTCAGTATTCTAGCAAAACTTTTAAGGTTCCAAATTACAGAATAATTGCCCATATTCAGAGTTCCTTAAATCAGTGAAATCACAGATGTACTCCCAAAAAGTGATGTGGATAGGAACTGACCTATGATTTCACTGATATAAGGAGCCTCCCAGAAGAACAAACTTCTTAGACCAAGGAAGGTTGAGGTCTTCTCTGCAGCTTTTGATCTTAGAGAGTTGCCTAGATCAATGAGAGAGGATCTTACTTGTCAGATTAGCATAGAGAATTTGTCAAAGACAAAACTTAACCCAAGGCTTCTTAACTTCAAGGCTCTGTTCACAGCTCCAGTCTGCCTAAAAATATTGCTTCTTTTGCGCAAGGTTAAGTTTTGTTTTGTTATGTTTCTCTTATGTCGGTTGTACTCAAGCTGTCTTTGAACTGTATTTTGGGAACTCCTCTCTTGTCCTACACTATCCTATCAGTGTTCTATTTCCTTCTGGTAATGTACACACTTCACACATAATTCACTTTTCATGCTTGCCCATTGACTGCTAAGGTTTCCTTCCAAGGAAGAAAATAAGCATTTGTTAAGTGCCTATTACATGCCAGGCATTATGCTGAGCACTTGATGAATATTACCTCATTTGATCTTCACAGCAACTCTATGAGATGCTATTATTTTCACAGTCTTAACAAATAAGAAAATATAGGCACACCGATCAGTAACTTGCCAAGGATCACAAAGCTAATAAATATCTGAAGCCATATTTGAAGTAAGGTTTTCCCTACTTCCTGCCCAGTGCTCTATCCCCGGTACAACCACTATCACATTTCACTTTACCCCATTTTCTCAATATTTATGTCTTTTCGTAGGAATATATCAGTCTCTTGCATCATTTCTTGCTATATAAGAGAGTCTAGAGATTTATTTTTGTTGATATTGTTAATAGATAATAATGAGTTCCCTATCTCATTACAACCCCATTTTAACAAAAGTCTTCATTCCTTCATTCAAAAAACATAAGCAATTAGTAAGCCAAACACTGTGAGGTACCTATTGGAAAAAGGCATTTTGGTATATTATAATTTTCAGTGTCACTCCCCTAGGCATTAAACATAAAGTCTCTTTCACCTCCACATCAGTGAAGGGCTCAAAATTCTAAGTTAAGGAGTTGTACTTTTTCCTAGAGGCAACAAGAAGTCACTGAAAATTCAAAGTTGTTTGTCTTATCATTGCACTAGTTTTCAGAGACAAAATCATGGTAGGTTTTTCCTATGGTGAGTGATTATCACTCATCCTTTATAAAATAAATGTTTCTGCTTTTTAATTATAGGATCTGAGAAAAGACTATACATTTAGGTACTTGTGAAGAGTTATTTTGTAAATATGGTTTTGTTAATATTGTTCAGTTTTGGGAGTCAGCAAGCAGGCACTACATTATAAGCAACAAGGATACAAATGGGGGAAAAATCCGTTCCTGCCCACAAAAACCATACATTCTAATGGAGGAGAGACAAAAAGTAAATAATTAGGGATGTAGGAGATAATAGACAGAGTAGATGATGGTTATACAAAAAGGGATGACATTACCAACTGGAAGGGAGCAGCTTTCTGCTGAAAGTGAGATTTGATCTGAGCTTTGAAGAAAGGCAGAGAATCTAGGAAGCAAAATAGAGTATGCATGGTAGACCTGGGGGAAGAGGGAGCAACAGGGAAGACATAATGATAGGACATAATATGTTGTATTGGAGGAGCTACAAGTGGTCCAGCTTAACTTCAGAATAACTACCATGGCACCTGAGGAGAGAATGTATTAGAGTAGGAAAGAGACTTTACCAGGGAGACAGAGCAGTGCCTCTCAAAGTATGGTCCATGGAAGTTTCTGAAACTCTTTCAGAGGGTATATAAATTCAAAATTAGTTTTTATTTCTAATATTGTAAATACCTAAAATATAAATCATATTAACAAAAGCTCTTTGGATAGATCCTCAATAATTTTTAATAGAGAGACTGATAACAAAAGTTTGAGAACCACTGAATTAGGAGATATTTCAGTATCTTAGAAGTGAGCAAAGATCAAATCACTTGAACATGTAAATATTTAAGAGAACATATCTGAAATGACTTTTCTTTTTATCAATCATGAAGTTCCATATGTAAAGACAGAAATATGCTATTAGTATAGCAAAAAGTAGATTCCTCTTTTTGTGCTCAAGACATCTCTAAAAAAATTCTGTAGTTTCCATATACTAGAAAATTCTGGAATTGACACGTAGCATAAAATGGAAGGGTAAGACACCGTTTATTGTTATTTTTTTATCTTGAGGTTATAGTTTTAGTAAACAATCAAAATTTACATATGAAACAAAGAATAAGATGAGGATTTATTTGAATATAAATTGAATGTCAACATATGTAATATAATTGGTAACTGTTTTGAAAAGTAGAAAATCACTAGAATTAAGTGAATAATGAAGGATATGGAAATCAAAATGGGCCTTAAAAGTGTTGTAGGATTTGGAATACAGAATAGAGAAGGTTAAAACAGTAAAATCTTTAATCTCTTTGTGCCAGATTAGACTTAAACTTTTAAAGAGATTTTTTTTTTCTTATTCACAACTTTCTGAATTTCCTTCTTCTCTCATTTATATCCATAGCTGCTATTGCTCATCTACTTTTCTTACCTCTTTGTATTCCCCTTTGTCTTTTAGCTTCATGAAAAGATTTCACTTCTTTCATTTTCTAGCTTTTCAGCCTATATATAAGAAAATTGCATAGAAGCAGAAAAATTAGTAAGAGAGAGTATAGATCAGAGTTGTCAAACACTCAACACCCCGGAATACAGGAGACTGAACAGAACTAGGAAAATTTTAACAAAATAAAAATACAATAGAATATAATGTCATAATGTGGTTTTCTAAGTTAATATGGGGTCCACAGGTATTCTTATGTGTAATTTCTTAGTATTTATTTGAGTTGACAACACTATTGTAGGACATTTATTTTTGATGATCTTCTTGTCCTCTCATAAATGTGTGGGAGGGATGATGCACCAGAGAATAGAATATCGTACTTCTCTGACAGAATCAAAGCTTCTTCAGGGTAAGAACTGGTTTTTGTTTCAGCTTTGTATCCCTGAAGTCTAGCACATGATCTGAACTTAAGAATTTTTGTTGAATTAAGTTGAAAATTGTATACTTTTAACATGGGACTGTCATCTAGTACTTTTGTATTTTTTTTTAGCTACTAATATGTTGTTATGCACATACGCATTTCATATGTCAGATGATAGATATAAATAGATACTTTCAGAATGCCAGGTGTTTAGAAAGACTTCATACTACAAGGATTTCTGGGTGAAATTTCACAACATCTCTGATGCCCCTATAATGTTTTGCAACCATTAGCAACCATTGCCTGACCTGCTATGTGTTTCATCATTGTTGTTGGTGGTGGTGCTGGTGTTACACTTGTTGCTCTCGTTGGGGATCAGGTTCCGGGACTGCAGAGGTCTTCAGTATTTACTCACAACACAAATGGAAGAGTTGAAGAAATTCCAAAAACTAGTAAGAGAGGCTGTGAAGAACTTGGAAGGACCTCCATCCCGTGATGTCATTGAGGCTGCCACAATCTGCCACCTTCGACCTGTCAGACTGCCCCTCAACAAGTAGGTGAAAGAAGAAAGTATGTATAGAAGTGTCACACACACATTTTGATAGAATAAATGACTAAAGCAGTGAAACTTTTTCATTTGGTTTTAGAAAGAAAAGTAAACTTCATATTGATCTGACTCTCTTTTTTTTTTTTTTTAAAGTAAACCTTAAAACACTTTCCACTTTCAACCTGTAATTTGCATTCATTTTTCCTCCACAAAATAGTTGAAAATGTAATGTATGTGTGTGTTCCTAAAGTGAACAAGTGGGTCTCAAAGTACCTAACACTCTCCTGTAAATTACCTGATTGCTAGTTACAGTTGAAAATGTTTTTCTTGGTGATCTCTTTTTTTTCCAGCTGTGTCTTTTGTAAAGCTGATGAATTGTTCACAGAATATGAGTCGAAGCTATTTTCTCACACGTAAGTTCTCCAATTGCTTATTTCCCATTGGGAAAATGAAACATTTTATGGGACATAGTGTTTTGAGTCTGAGATTATATTTTCTTCATAATGATCATGCTTCCAAGTGTTTTGCTAGAAAAATAACCATTGGAAGAAAGGGATTGACAGTAATGTTTATAAGTTATAGTTTTTGCCCCATGTATGTACAGGCAATATCATATATGTGCGTATATATATACATACATATATATATATATATATGTATGTATATATATATATATATGTATATATATACGCACATATATATATATATATACACATATATATATAATATACATTATAGGCACATACATAATATTTTTAAAACCTTTAACAATAGACAATTTTATAGACAATATAAGGATGTCCAATAAAAAAGTTTTAATGTATAGCTTTCTTTTTACTTTTAAGTAGTATAGATTAAACTTGAAAGAGCAATCCCAGCAATAAATCACCTGCTATTTAAACATTTTTTCATCAGCTAAAGAGGTGAAGATAAAATTACATCAGGTGCTTATTTTCTTAAGGAGGCAATGAAGAGAGATGGGGCTCCCCATTCAGAGGTTGCTCCTTCAGGATCCCGTTAGGCAATCTGTAAGTGGTATTGATTAATTCTGAAGCAAAAAACAACAACAACAATAATTAGCATTTAGGGGATCAGTGCAGAGTTGTGGGGCCTGAGTTCAGATGTGGCCTCAGACACTTTTCTGACCCTGAGCAAGTCACTTAACCTCTGTTTGCCTCAATTTCCTCAACTATAAAATAGGAATAATAATAGCACCAAACTCTCAAGACTGTTATGAGGTTCAAATGAAATAACATATATAAAGCACTCAGCACAGTGCCTAGATCATAGTAAGTGTTCTGTAAATGCTATCATTAGTATCACTGTAATCATTATTTTTTTTGGGGGGGGGTGCAATTGGAGTTAAATGACTTGCCCAGGGTCACACAGCTGGGAAGTGTTAAATACTTGAGATCAAATTTGAACTCAGATTCTCCTGACTCCAGGGCTCGTGCTTTATTACTTTGCCATCTAGCTGCCCCTGTCATCATTAATAGTTTCCTCTGCTACTTCCAGTGCTTCTTTTTTCCTTTATACAAACTCTGATAATTTTCAGAATTGGTACAATTCCCAGAAACCAACAAAGAAATTTCTGTAGCTATAAGAGTGAATACAACAGAGCAAATCTCAACGATTATGCTTTTCTTCCGTCATTACCCTCAAGCATTGTTCACTCCCACTGCTTCTCCACCAAAGGCAGAGGGGTGGGCAAATTCAGCAGTTGTCATGGTGAGAACTGTTTTCTCTTGTATTTTTGAAGGGTGAAAGGCCAAACTGCAATTTTTGAGGAGATGATAGAAGATGAAGAAGGCCTAGTAGATGATCGACTGCCTACCACAAGCCGAGGATTGTGGGCAACAAGTGAGACAGAGCGCTCTTTAAAAGCAATCCTGTCTTTTGCTAAAGCACACCGACTAGACCTCAGACTTATTGAGGAAGGAAATACTTCGATGGAACTCTTTGAAGCATGGAAGAAGGAATACAAGGTAGAATAGGAAAACTTTCTATTTGAGTTTTGCAGTGGCAACATATCAGAATGAATAGAGAGTGGGCCTCAAAATTTATCTACATTTTAGGTTTAAGTTGTGCCTCTATGACAAGTCATTTATTCTCTCAGGGCTCTAAACTGATGTAAAATTCTAAATTTTAAAGAAAGTACCTGCATGAATTATAGTCACGAGATTTCACTACTTGAGAGTTCTCTGTGCTAATGAAATCACAGATTCAGTCCCTGTCTCTCTCCTTTATTGAATAATTATGAAAAAAAAATCACTATTGAAATTATCATATACATATCATGCCTTTCATTTAGCATTCAGATTTGAATCTAGTAAAAATCCTTGCAAAAAATTCATCCTACCTCTGATGCATTCTCTTCTTTGGTTTAATGCTAGTATTACCTTGATACATTTGTGGGTCAATTACATAAATTGAGCTTAAAGCCCTCCATGTTTTGTCATCCTGTATGATTTTCAAAAATTCTTCATTTCTCTCATATTACCAGAATGGTAATATCCACATGTCATTTAACTACTCAGACTCTCTGTCCATTTTTTCTTCCCAGACATTTCCAACTGTGCTATTTGTACTCCCTTTTAGGCTAATTTTCCATGTTCACTTCCCATGTCAGATTAGGACTTTGTCCTAGGAATTAACCTGGGCTTGTGAAACCTGTTTTGGCCTTAATATCCTCAGTTTCAGGCCTCCATCCACAGTTTCTGGACATTTTCAGGATGTAACAAAGCTAATTCTACCCCTTCCTTTCATTTATATTCCTTTAGGTTTTGTCTTTCATCTTCAAATTGTCAATTCCTTGAAGGCAAGGATTATTTACCAGCTTTTATTTATATTCCCTATGCTTAGCACATTACCAGACTCATAATAAGCACTGAATTAATGTTAACTCAAGTTGCCTATCTACATATCTATCTATCTAACTTTCACCAAGCTACCTCCTTTTACATATATATATATATATACATATATATATATATGTATGTATATATACATCCTTATTGATTCTTATTACCACTCAGTAAAATTCTATAAAATTAGAAAAGACCAGGATGTTCTGTATATCTCAGTTCATCCCTTCCCCCAAGAAACTTGGGCCATTTCTCTGCAACCAAAAATAATGCCTCCTATCTCTACATTGTATTTTGTCATAAGTTTTCTCGTGGAACTTCTCCTCCCTTTCCTTTCCTTTCTCCTTCCTTCCTTCTCTCTCTCTCTTTCCCTCACTCTTTCCCTCCCTCCATCTCTCTCTTCACTCTTCCTCCTCTTTCCTGCTCTCCCGAGACCCCCTCTCTCTGTTTCTCTCTCTTTTTTATGTCATAAACACTTATACATTTGTTTTATATCTCCTGCAAGACTAAAGAATCATCTTTGTCATAAAGACTTATTATGCATTTATCTTATATCTCCTGAAAGACTAAAGAATCTCCATTTATTTATTTTTCATTCCCCAGCAACAGCACTTTTTCTTTAGGTATTTATGTACTCTAATGTAATGGACTTGTTGTCACTGCCTCTACTTTTCTGATGAGATGACTTGAAGAAAGGAGGAGAAACAATGCATTCTATGCCTAATCATAGATTCCTTTGACAGCTTTTTGGGAATCTGGAGGCTTATTTGGAGAAGAGCAAACAGTTTACTTATTTTTCAAAATTCAATAAAAAAATTCACTTAGCCACAGAAGACAAAAAAAGGAGTTGCATGACCTTGGATTACTTCATATCAGTGAAGCAGTTATTAGAGTTTCATATACAAATGATAAATCTGGATGGAAATAAGCATCCTGAAAAGATAATTATAGTTAAATCAGTCAGCTAGAAGATATTGTAAGTTATGTAAAAATGGATGTGACAAGAGAAATTATAGTGATGATTCTCTTATAAAAGAGGTACAGTCTTTGTACCTCTTTGGTATTGTCTATAAAATATTGATTTAGAGACTTCTAGGATTTAGAATGGAAAACAATCTTTGAAATTATTTAATCTAACCCTATCACTTTACAAATGGAGAAACTGAGGGCCAGAGAAGTTATATGATTATGGTCATATATGGTCTTTTGTGTCAATGATGGGTCAATCTAAGGATTTTAAAAACTTCCTCTAAGTGATTCTGTAAGGCAGAGGTGAAGAGAGGATGCTAGAACATGCATGAGTAATAAAATAGGAGCCCACCCTTCCAGGTGTTCCTAATCTAATTATGGGGGAAAGTACCATGAGTGATTATCTAAAGTGAGAATCAGACCAAGGGAGTGGAAGTAACTTTGCATAGTTGGTCCCAGAGGTGATAAGCAGCAGAGCCTGAACCAAGGCCCAAATTGTCCAGTCTCTAGCCCAGCACTTTCCTAGTGTCTGTTATGTTGCTGCATACTCCCTGACATAGTACTTTAAGGAAGTACAAGCACTGCAATTCAAGGACCTAGATGCATGAAGCCCAGTGGCTGATGCAGTGATCACAGCTTATGATGTTCTTTCCCTCCTCAAATGGTCTTAAGAACTAGATATCACATGTTTAGCCCAGGCCTCCCACATTATTAATCTAAATTACCTTGGAGTTTGGTTTCTCTTTCCTTTTTTGCTCATCTATATTGTGTTAGAATTGCCAGTTTCCAAATTAGGTAACTAAAATTGTGTGGATAGGGTAATAAATGAGCCATATATAGATGCTTGGAAACATCTCCTAAATATTACATGGCCAGAAAACTATGTGAGCCATCTGTTGTATTTTATAACACTAGATTTCCCTTAAGATCTTAATGAAGATTTTGATGAATTATTTCACATTACAACTTTTAATCTAATTTTTTTTCTCCTACAGTTGCTGCATGAATATTGGATGGTTCTGAGGGATCACGTATCTGCTATTGATGAACTTGCAATGGCTACAGAACGTCTAAGAGTGCGGCATCCTGATGAACCAAAGCCCAATCCTCCTGTTCTTCATATAATTGAACCTCATGAAGTAAGTTGCCAGTGAGTCAGACCCAGGCAGCATACCTCAAAAGACTACCTGATACCAGAGACCTAGGAGATTATGTAGTATAAGCAATGACTCATTCCATTAAGTCTTAGTGAATCTACATTTACTGTTTAGATGTACAGATCTATATATCCTACAGGATTATAGCAACACATTTCAGATAGATAATTCTTTATAGGAGCTATCTCAGAAAAGGTGTTATGTGAGCATTTGAATCTTGTGCTCCAATTTCTCTCACATTTTCAAGGCTAGGAAACTTATATTTCATATTTTTTCATATTTTAGCTCTTCACCAGAAGAGGAGAATAGATATCTATTATGTCTATTGTAAATCCTCTGGGGTATCTAAAAAACAGATTATTTTTAATTATCTCCAAAATTTTTCTTTTTCCATGCTAAATAATTAAATTATTTTATAATTAAATTAAATTATTAAATATTTAAATTATAGGTTCCTTTTCCTAAACATTACAGCCATTTTTATTTGGTCTCAATATTTGCAAATTTTACTTTCATGAAGGCAGAACAAAATAAAGTACAGACCCTACCCCCTAGCTAAAGCATATCTTTTAATGTGTATGTCTAAATATGATTTTAATGTTTTTATTAGAATGTAGAAACAAGCATTTTTTCCCTTTTTAAGGTGGAACAAAATCGAGTGAAACTATTGAACGATAAGGCAGTTGCCAAATCCCAACTTCAGAAGAAACTTGGCCAGCTTCTCTACCTTACAAATTTGGAAAAGGTTATTATACTTCCCTTTATGCCTGTTGTTGTGTTGTGTTGTCATTATGTCCTCAAGTGGATGCTACAGCTAATAGCAGTGATTTATCTACATTATTAACTTATATTGTAAAAATATAGCGTAGCCCAGGTATCTTTGTAGGATTATAAGTTTTAGAGAGGTGGTGATCTGCATTGGTCAAGGAGTTTCTCAGTGGGATTTCCTCATTCAGGGATTTCATAGATCTAGTTTAAAAAATAAAAAGTTATGAAGTCAACTCTGGCTATTGTTAATATTTTCCATTGGGGTATAAAAAGAACATATCTTCTTTAGGAAATTTAGAGAAAGGTACATGGAGCAAAGAATATTACTGCATATGAGTTTGCAGGTGTGTGGGGTAATGCTCATACTCATAACTTTTACATATGACATTTGGGTGTCTTCTATACCCTGAGATGTAGTTACCTACATCTTTTCTTCGCACTAGAAGATCTAGGCTCTCAGAGAGAGACCACCAAATAAATTAAAATTAATACTCTAGGGATAACACTGTAGGGGGGGATACATTCTTCATTTTCTCCACTTCAGCTCTTAATCACTCATTAATGTACTCTATTTATACAAACCAGCCATTCACAAAAATGACACTTTTAGATTTTAAATATAAGCATTTGCTTAACAGTAAAGCAAAAGAAATAACAATATAATTAGAAGTTGACTAATAAAGGAGTAATAATTATATCACAATCCACACATAAACTTGGGTCATATTTTCCCACCAATGCACTTAATACTTCTGAGAGAGTAGATATGCACTTAAAGAAATTTGCTATGAAAACTTAAGTAAGGAAAGCCAGTATCCTCAGAATAACAACTGACACCACAAACTTCATTATCTTCTTTCTATCTCAGGAATCATTTATACAAGTTTCTTGGTGAATATAATGTCTGGGTGGAACCGATGTTTCTGTCAGGCGTATATGACACCTCAGTCTAATGGTTCTGCTGAGTAATTTTTATGATTCTCTGCTTCTCACCTATTTCTTTGATCAGCTGAACTTACTTCTCAGCAGCAGCTGTATCACCCAGCTTGATGAGCTTAATCACCCATCAAGTTTAATGATACAATTCTAAAATCTGTCCTTTCACTTTTCCTTGGCCCTTTTTTAGATTAGGTAAATATAACCAAAGTCTCATCTTCTATCTGTAGCTAAATAAATTACATTTATATCTTAAACAGGAAACAGTTTTGGTAAACTTATCTCCAGTACACTAACAGCTACTTATTTCAGAATGATCAGCTACTTATTTAAGAAAAGAATTAGGGTAGATTTAACCACAATCTGATATAAATGAAAGGATATTACCTTAAAGGATGTGTATTTTATATCAAGGAGAATATGAGGACTGAGAAAGAGGCCCTCTATGATCCCTTTTATTTCTAAGTCAATGATTCTATAGTTTTAAACCTTATTATGAAACTATACTGAAAAAATGGAAGCTTATAGTATCTCCATGTTTTAGGAATTCTGTGCTTAAATTCTTAAAATATCATGCTAGGGAAAATAATATGGATTATCTGACCAAGAGAATAAAACTGAACTAGAAATGCTTTTTGAATTAGAAGGTTTTAAAATTGGACAATACTTCATATTATCCACATACAGATTAGCAAAACATCTCATCAGGATACAATGAAGGAGAAAAATTTGGGGGTGATACTTGCCTTCTAGAATAGATTGTTTTTACAAACTTAAAAAAAACCAAAAATATAGTTGACTTGATCCTAAGTAGTAAACAAGAACTAGTAAAGGAAATGTATTTTATTCAACCATTTAAGTAATTTTTACTATATTCAGTGTTCTCAAGATAAAAAAGAACACTAATACCAGTAATGTTATTCATTTTTTAAGTATAGGTTTGGCAAAATTCAGGCCATATAAAAAATTAAAAGACATTAGGAATCTGGGGCATTGTTTTAAAGCACCAACCTTAAAGAGGCTGAGAAAAATGTATGCAGTAGATTTTTTTAATGGGTGCTGAAAAAAAAAACAAAAAAACTCTATGCATGTCTAAATACCTAAATAAAAAGATAATAAAGGCAATCAGAGGAAGGGTGACTTCTTCAGAAAGAAAAAAGGTATAGGGCATTATATGTGAATTGAGGGGGCTAAAAAGGAGTTAAAATTATAAGAACTGCAAAACTTGTTAATATGAGATATTTTAATTTTCACTAGATAATCAGTTGGATATCCTAATTCTTATAGTACAAAATGTTTGTTCTGAAAGGAATAGGAAATAGAAAAATAGGAGATTCCCATTATCTTGATGCATACTTTTGAGATTGAATATCGGTAAATGGCTATACTGCTTGACTAGACAAGAAATAATAGATTAGATATATCTGTTATTGAGAAATGATTTAAATCTGAAAGGTAATTCAAGAATTAAATCTGAAATGGTAGTTCAAGAATTAACTTGTGAAATTTCTGGATAAGATTTGTAAATTGATACTGTGCTAGGAATCTGATGGATTGTAACAATGACTCTCTTTCTTACTGAGGACTTTAGAATAGCAACTATAGTCAAATGAGAATCACTTCCAATCCAGGAAAGCTACTGGAATCCATTAAGGATTATTGGATACTTTGAGCAAGAATAATTCATTGAAAGAGAAAAAAAATATTGTTTCTTTAGAAGAAAATAATGCCTGAATAATCTGTTAGATTTCTTCAAAATATAAGTAATCATTTGGATAACGGAAATCTGAATAGTTGTAATTTATTTAGGTTTTAGGTTTCCAAAAGATTGCATACTCAAAAAAAAAAAAAAAAGTGAGTCACATGGGAGAACTATTTTGTCATAGATCCAGGAAAGAAAAGTTATTAATAATTGAATCTGTGCTTATATTATGTAGGGCTCTTAGCTATCATTTATGACCCAAGAAATAAGCTAGGTGTTCTCATAGAGTTTTCCCAGAAAAGATCAGCTCATTGTGCTGCTCTAACTTCCCAAAAGTGAGACATAGCATTATTTTAACATTTACTTGTTAAGTACAGATGTTTTTGAACTCGAAGCACTGTGTGCCACTCAAGTCTTTGCATCTCAAGAAAGCTCTCTAGAATGGAAAATACCAAAAATGCAAAACAAAATGATCAAAAATATCAAGTTTAAGAGGACTCTGTAATCTCTATATTATTTCTTCCTCATAGAATACAAGCTTCTTGAGGGCAAAGATTCTTTTAATTTTGACTTTGTCTCTCTAGCTCCTAGCACAGTGCCTGACTCGTAGTCAGCAGCTAATAAATAGATTGATAGTGAAAGCATAATCATAATATAAAAATCATAGATGGCATGGACAAAATTAACACATACATTTACTACTATTTCAAAAGACTGACTATTTTGTTTTTGTCACAACCTACTCAATCTTAATAAACAATCTTCATGAGTTACTGTGATCACAATAATTCATTTTCTAGAGCAGAGATGTCACACTCATGGCCTGTGGACTGTGTATAGATAACAAAACTGAATATCACCAGAACCAGATTAAAGTGTATTTTGGAAATCTTTAACAAAACAAAAATGCAGTGTAACACCAATCTAGTAAAATTACCAGATATTGGTAATTTATAGTTTTCCAAGTCATTATCTGGCTTGTAGAGATCCGTTTCTATTTGGGTTTGATATTACTGGTCTAAACAATCTTCTGGTGATTAGTAGGTGACAGTCAACAGACTGACTCAGAGCTTTCCTGATTCCAGATTGTTTATTTTTCTGGCATAGTTGGAGTCCAGCTCTGCCATCCTAAATGAAACATCAGAACGTAGGGCTATAGTGGAGTGATTTTGTTTACCCAATTTTATATATAATATGTATATATGTTATGTACTTATTGAACAGCTACCATTTTTGAGGTCATGTTGTACTGAAATAGTAGAACTAGGAGACACCAGTTGAAACTTAGTAAAGGAAATGACAATTGGCATGATTATGAAACTCACTGCCACAAATTATCAGAAAGGCTAAAAATATCTATAATTTAGAGAAATTAATGATAGATCCATAATAGATTTTTTGATGGGTTAAGCCTTTAAAGTTGTGCCTGATGAATTGGTCCCTCAAACTCAAAATGTCCAAAACAGAATTTCTATCCTAATAGAGTTTGAGATATTATATTAGGGGATATACCTTTCAGTTTTAAAGGCTTGAGAATGTGACTCCACCTATTCCTGCTTACCTTAAATAATGTATTTAACACTATAATGTATAAAATTGGATTCCCTAGCTTATTAGTAAAGATAGCATTTAGTTAGTGAAGGTTTTTTCACAATTATACATGTGTGTTTGGTAATAACTAAAATGACATGGTGTTTAAGTTTTGTATTTATCAAATGCTACCTTATTTGAACTTCACAAGAAGTCTGTGAAGGAGATAGTGTCATTTATACATGAGGAACCAAGGCTGAGAGAGATTGAATAACTTTCCCAGGTCCATATAGCTAGTAACTATTGGAGACAGGATTCAAATTCAGGTTTTCCTAATGCCAACTCTAGCACACTCTCCATTATACCATTTAGCTATAAAATTACCACACAACAGGGCTAAGAAATATAGTAAATTCACACAATTTTGTGTCAACTCACTTGATAACTCTGTATTATATTTATGGAAATGTGAAAAAAGTAGATAAATCAAAAAGCTATTCCTCACATTGTTTTGTACAAATAAACCAGACTATTGAATCTCTTACTGAGACAGCTCTGTGGCACAGTGAATAAAGCACTGGGCCTAGAGTCAGGAAGCCTTGAGTTCACATTCAGCCTAGCTACCCACTAGCTGTATGATACACCTATAGAACCAAGTTACTTATTTAACCTTTGCCTGCCTGTTTTCTCAATTGTAAAACAGATAATAGTAGCATCTATTTCACAGGTTCTTGTGAGTGAGAATCAAATAAAAATAATAGGGGTAAAGTACTTAGCATAATTAATACAATTCCTTTCCCTTTCCGCACAACTTTGTAACCAGATTAACTGAATATATTTGACTTAATGGTCAAGCTTTGCATATGTTTTGCCTCTTGAGTTGTGAGATATTCATATAATTCTAAATAGTCTTAATTGTTACCTAGTAATGTCATAATTGTATTGCCATATGTCAGTTAATTACATAGGTAAATTCTTAGATGCTAATAGTTGAATGGATGTGCTTTGGGTACAACTCAGATTCTTAGATATAATGACTTTTCATAAATGTGAGAATATTTTTCACGATAGATCTGCCATTGAAATTCATTATATGACATCAGATTGTTTTCTTAAAAGCTTTTCCAGTTAAATATTCCACAAATTTCCATTTTTGTTAACAGGATTTTTGGAGAACCTTGAAAATAGTTGAACAACTTTTCTGCCTTTTAACTTGTATAACTTAAAAATTGATTTTCACCCTGATTGATTTTTTTTGGGGGGGGAGGTGGAGGGGTTGGAGGGGAAGAGCTAGTAAAGGTTGGCTTTGCTTTGAACTGTGTATGGGAAAATTTACAACTTGGAAAAGACTAAGTATATTACAAACTTATTCTCAGTTCTTTATTTGAAATTTCACCTGAACTATACTTGTTGTCATATCTGTCTTTTTTTAATCCCACAAATTTAGATAGTTATGAATTTAAATAGATCTCTGTAAAACCTTTAATAATTTTTGCACTTAGAGCAAATAGTACAGACTGTGTCCAGAACAATTGGCACTAAAAACACATTTTCACTTGGATTGATAGGGGAAGATATCTGAATAGTTTAACTCAGTTTGAGAAGTCAAAGTTTGAAGGAGAAAAAGTCCCAAGGATGAGAAGCAGCAGAGACATACCAAGAGTGGTATGGCTTTCTAACAAGGGCTTAGGGACTAGGCTTCTTTCCCTGACTTTACTCACCTGATGTGCTTCTGCCCATTCCCTCCATTTTTCCCAGGACAAGCCATGTTTAGAAGCAGTGGAAAACTCCCAGGTCTAAGAAAACATTCTCTTCTTCCTACCCAAGTCCCACAGAAGTCTAAAAATGTCCTTTTCCCTTATGAGTTGACCTACTGCACTTTCAACTTTTCCTCTTCCTTGCTCAGATGACTTAGGAAAGTTTGAAAAGGGGAGAGCAAAACTTAGACAGAGATGTGTGCAGTTAGGTTTTTTTTTTTTTTTTCCCCCTCTACCCAAAGATGCTTCTCTCCAAAGACGAGAAGGAAAAGGAAGAAGGATGTCCTTCCAGGCCGACATGGTCCTTCAGTTGTCCCTTCTCTGCAGGAAGCAAAACATGCTACAAGGTGCCCTGCTGGTTGCACTGAGGGTATAGGCTCATTGAGCAAGAGCTAAGCTTCTTCCATCTCCTAAGTGGTCAAGATCTTGGATCCTACTATCCTGGGGCCTGAGAAATTATAAGATGCAATTATACTATCCCTGCCATAGTAACAGAAAACTCCACTCTCACAATCTCTGCCTATTGATCTACTCCCACCCCAACACCAGGTAGCTTCTTTCCAACTTTCCATCCCTGTCCCCCTGCTTTCCATTATTTGTCAGGAGACCTATCATAATTTAGTTATGGTCTGGTTCGTTGTTGAGCACAATCGATTTTTTGATAATGTATAGATAAGTTCATTCATATTGATTATTTTATCAAAGTTTATTTTCTAAAGATTAGCTTACTATATATGGTTAGTTGTGAATATGAATCACTTGAAAATAGTTGCAAATATCATCATGACATAAAAAGCAGACATTTTTAATGATACTTAAAAGAATAGACAATATTAGTTTTTCTACATATAGGACTTTTGGGTTTGTTTACTAAGCCACTTTCTGTATTCTTGGTCTTACGGTAATAAATCCCATGTGTTAAGCTTCTGTATAAAATTAATATATTAATGTTAATGTCAGTTCTGTTGTCTCCTGACATCATTGGTCTCCTGACAGTCATTGAACTCAGATACCCATCTTGGTATTTCAGTAAGGTTTAGAAAATATTTTCCCCAAAAGGTAAAATTGTTATTGTTATTCAAATTCAGTTATGCTAAAAATATTTCATAAGATAATTTCCAGATAAATTATTCTAACTTTTTACCTAGATTACTGTTCTTTTCATTCAGTCCCATCCCTAAGTTAAATTCTTCCCTTGGGGACTATAATCTTGCATTCAACTATTTAATGGAGATTTTGTATAGTTAATATATATATATATATATATATATATTTTTTTTTTTTTTTTTTTTTTTTTTTTTGAGGCTGGGGTTAAGTGACTTGCCCAGAGTCACACAGCTAGGAAGTGTTAAGTGTCTGAGATGATATTTGAACTTGGGTCCTCCTGAATTCAGGGCTGGTGCTCTATCCACTGCACCACCTAGCTGCTCCAGTTAATATTATTTTCAATTCTAATTTGAAGATCTTTCCTTCCACATCATTAAATTCTTTTCCTCCCTTCTGCTGATTCCTTTTGTTTTGATAAAAAATAAATAAATAAATAAAAAGATACTGCTTAGAAACACTAGTAATCAGGATACATACAAAACTATTGCTTTTCCGAATTTATTTTTTAGATTTTCAGTTAATGACCTCGGTTTAAATGCATAATCACAGTGTTCCTTTGGCTAAAAAAAAACAACAAAAAACACATTTTTCTTTTTTGTTTTGCATCTTAATTGGTAAGTGCTTAAAGAGAAGCAATTTTCTTTGCAGTGGAATACACAATGGAATGGAATTTTGAAAAATTAGTGTTATAGTTTGCCTCAGCTTGAATAATTTGATGTATTCATAAAAGTTTTTAAAGCACTGACTTTGAAATAGAGCACTATTATTCTATTTAAGGAAAATCTTTGTAGCCATAGTGATAGCAGAAATGTCAGTTATCAGTATCAATCAGATTATATCTTAATTATGCCTCTGATATTATATCAGGGAAATCACTCTTTCCATATTATTGTCAGTTCAGGTTATCAAATATTTATAAAGTACCTGTAAGGTGTTCTGGATCCTGGAGATTTCATATAAATGTGTGTTTGTGTGTATATTGTGTATGCACGTGCCACGTATATATATATGTGTGTGTGTGTGTGTGTGTGTGTGTGTACATATAGGCATATACACTTAAATACATATTTACTCATACATATACAGTGACATAAGTCTTGCTTTCCAAGTGCTTACATTCTAAAGACTAGATGTAAATAGATGAGACAAAGAAAACAATAAGGGAGAGAGCCAGGTTAAATATCCTGAGAAATGTAAGAAGAAAAAGATTTGTTCTAAGAGCAGAGGGTGTCAAGAAATGATTTTGTAGAAAAAATGGCATCAAACTTGGGCCTTAAAGGAAAGAAGACATTTACATTTGAAAAAAGTAAAATCTAACAACATAAAAGAAGAAATGGGAAATGGAGACTTAGTTGACATTGTCTGGAATATAGAATGAATTAAAGGGAATGGGATGAGCTTTCTATTTTATGCTGTAGGCATTGAGCAAGCAACAGTGATATGATCATCATATTAGAATTACCATGTTTAAAATATTATTGGAGCAGGAGTGTGGAAGAGAAATTGGGGTGGGACATGTTAAAGGAAGGAAGATTCTACTTATAAGTGAATAGTGAAATAGTGAAAGCAACAAAAATAGGGCCCACATAATTAATTTTGCCTTATGCTCAGCTACCTTAATAATCCTGAAAACATTTGATGAATTTTTATATTTTTTCTTTTTTTTTTTTTTTTTTTTTTCCTTAATAATATTTTATAGTCTCAAGATAAAACCACAGGAGGAGTAAATCCAGAACCTTGTCCAATCTGTGCTCGGCAGCTGGGGAAACAGGTAAAATAATAGTACACTTCATTTATATAACACTCTACAATTCACAGATACTAACTTATTTGAACCTACAAGTAATCTTTAGAGTTAGATAGGGCAAATATGATTATCCCTATTTTTACAGGCAATAAACAGGGCTTTTGGAGGTACATGACCTGTCCAAGTAAATGCTACTTTTCTACTACCCCTTGCCAATAGAGCTCAATTTTGTTCATAGTGAATCCTTTAAGATTTGAAGGCTGTGAATTATACAAAAGAAAGTAAAAATGAAAGTAGAAAATATTTTCAGTGTACTTCTTAGTTTCCATCTATTATAATATTCAGTCTTAGAAAAATGCATGTGTTTCTAAGACATCATATAGTCCAACCTCTCCCTTTTACTGATGAGACTAAGAGCCAGAGAAACTTAATGTTGTACCCAAGGTCATCTAATTAGTGGAAGAGCTAATATATTCTGACAAATATGTTGTCTATTACTAGCAGACATTATTTCTAAAGTGGTCCATTTTAAGTCAAGTTTTGAGAATGAATAATTATGGTCCTTGCTTTATTCCAGAAATTTAATTTGAATTTGTGTGTTTGATTTGGGTAGCTGGCAGTGGTTTGGAGATAAAATCACAAATAATGTGTTTATTTGATATTACAAAGGTAAATGTATGTTGGAGAACTCTTAAAGCGCCATGAGTTCTAGTTTTTAATCAGATCAAAAACATAACTTCTTCCTTGTGGTGAATGAGAGTTACTTTTAGAAAAATATTGTCAACAAAGGTTAGTGACCCTTCTTTTGTGCCTCTCAGTTCAAAGAAGCTTGTAAAATGAAGGTTGTATTTGATTTCCTATAGAAGAGTCAGATATTTTTATCAGTAGATCAAACTCTTGCCATATGTAGTGTTGTAGGAAGAATCTTGAAGAGTAGAAGCAGTGCAAAGAATATTCAGTGGCTTAGGAGTAGAGGGAGACTGCTTTTATTACTGAATTGTGTGACCTTGAATAAGTATTTAACTTCTCTGGGCATATTTTCAACATTATAAGTCTGTTCTCTATCTCTGAATAGCACATGATCTGTCAAAAAAATTCTCATTTTACAAATGTGGAAAAATGACTTGACCAGGGTGACATGGCTAGTTGGGATCAGACCCATGTACTTGGCTGACTTCAGAACCAGAGCCCTTTGTATTCAATACTTCCTTTCACCCTGCATCTTCCCCTGTCTGCATAATTCCATCATCAAGTCTATATAGAACAAAGAAAATGGTTAGTTTATGATCTCTGATCTTTAGGAGCTCATTGCAGACAAACTTGTTATAATAGTATGTGCAATTATACAAATATTGAACAAAAGCATTGAAATAATTTTACAATTTAAAAAAAATGCATTTGTATTTTTTGTGGTTTTTAATGAAAATATAAATATGAGTTTCATGATCAGACAATATGGTGATCAAAAAAGGTGTTAACTTAGTTTCCAGGCTTTGTAGAAAAGGTAGAATTTTTAGAGGGTTTTTTTGTTTTGTTTTGTTTTGTTTTGTTTTTTGGTCCATGGGAGGATAGCTTAGTTGAATATAGAGAATGTACTCAGAAAGTTAGGCAGGAAGATGGTGGACAATTGTTACAAGTAATCTTTCACCCTCTTCTTGAATACTTATTTAAGCACTTATTGAACATCTGTTGTATACTAAGTGCTGGGAATACAAAGATAGGCAAAAAGTTAGTCCCCCCTCGAAGGAACTTAGCCTTATGGGGCCGGGGGAGGAGAAGGAACCTATGTTCATAAAAGAGATAACATTGAAGATAACTAACATTAAGTAAGAGGAATCATGAAAGGCTTATTGTAGATTTCAGTTGAGAATTGAAGGAAGAGAAAGAGCAGAGATAAGGGGGAGAGAGTTCCGGGAGTTGGGGGGGAGACAGCCTATGAAAACTCTAGAAGTCTAGGGATGAAATGTCTGATGTGAGGAATAGCCAAAAAAAAAAAAAAAAAAAAAAAAAGTCCATGTCATTAGATCACAAAAGTATATAGAAGTGGGTAAGTAAAGTATGAGAAGATTAGAAAGGTGAGGATCAGGTAATAAAGGACAGAACTCCAAGAATAAAATTTTATATTTGAGCCCACTGATCATAGAGATAGGTCCTTTAAAAAAAAATTTATTGTTGTATTTCTGGTTTGCATTTAAAGGGTATGTGTTGTTCATTATCAAGGAGCTAAAATTATAACTTTCAAACACTTTCCTTCCTACCTAGAATAAAAATCTTAATGTTTTCACATTTTTGGAATCTTTG
This sequence comes from Sminthopsis crassicaudata, assembly GCF_048593235.1. Classification (NCBI taxonomy): domain Eukaryota; kingdom Metazoa; phylum Chordata; class Mammalia; order Dasyuromorphia; family Dasyuridae; genus Sminthopsis; species Sminthopsis crassicaudata. The sequence goes on from NC_133620.1 coordinate 148,300,510, forward strand.
ATAACAATCCACTGAGGTGTTGATCTCTATTTTTTTTTTCTTTAGTGGGCAGTACTGACCTGTGGGCACTGTTTTTGTAATGAATGCGTTGCCATTATCATCGAGCAGTATAGTGTGGGCACCCGTAGAAGCTCTATTAAGTGTGCCATCTGCCGACAGACAACTTCACATAAAGAAATCTCCTATGTCTTCACTGCAGAGACCGCAAATCAGGAAGAGGATATTCCTGTGAAGGTAATAATTCAGGAGCATGTTAAAACACAGTTGGAATAAAATAATGAGAACAACTGTCTGTTAAATAACAGGAGTCATCAGAAAAAATTTGGAAGAAGAAGCTACAGGCATTAACAATTATTACATGTGGCCATTCTCTGCCTGAAGGCGTTAGCCTCATCACCCGTTTCTGTTTTCTTACTGTGGAGAAAAGCAGAGGCAGTGTCATTCCTTGTCTGGTGAGCAGCAGACACAACTACTCCTATAATTTGAGATCAAAAGAAGCATTGTTACAATGTTCTGTTTTCTTGTCAGCTTCTTGGCCTCTGTAAATAGATAAGATTTGTGGTTAAATAGGAGTCTGTTTATAGAAATTGTTCTCTTTTTTTCCCATTTGAACTGGGCAACAGAGAACAAGGATGCTTCTTACTGCTTTGTAGCAAAACTGAATTTAAAATGTAGGCATTAATTGAAAGAATATTGCCACCAGAGGGAGACAATGAGCTATCAAATCATAGATTTATTGTTAGAAGAAATATTAGAGATGATTTAGTTCTCATTTTGTGGATGAAAAAGCTTAAACCCATAGCTTAAATGATTTATTCAAGATCATACAGGTAGTATGTAGAAGAGACAGGATTTGAACCCAAGTCTTCTGACTACAAATCTTTTTCTCTTTTCAATCAGATAATATACAAGAATTTACTATGTGCAGGAACCATGTTTTAGGGATAAACAATCCCTGCTGGCAAGGAGTTATCATTATACTGGGGAAGACAACAAATATATGTGAGAGTATATAAATATATATAACTATAAAGAGAGCAAAAATTAAGTTGTTAAACTTGAGTAGAGGGTTTCTACAAGGTGAAGGGGGAAATAAGGAAGGGAAGGACACAAAGAATGGCCAATGCAAAGACTCAGGGGTGTGTGTGTGTGTGTGTGTGTGTGTGTGTGTGTGTGTGTGTGTGAGAGAGAGAGAGAGAGAGAGAGAGAGAGAGAGAGAGAGAGAGAGAGAGAGAGAGAGAGAGAGAGAGAGTTGTAAGTTTAAAAAAAAAAAAAAAAAAGCCAGTTTGGTAGAATAACAGAGTACAAGAGGAGGAGTAATATCCAGTGAGATTGGAAAGAAAGGTTAGTGCTAGGTTGTGAAGATTTATAAAGCTAAACAGAGGAAGGAGTTTGTATTTTATCCTCTACTGTATTATTGTGAAGTTGGGAGGGGGATTCTGGAGAACAAGGGAAGAGAAATTTGAGAAGTATAAGCACTGACCTTGGGTCATAGAGAGGAGTAATTTCTCTTCATGTGAACAGATTCTAACTATTTTTCACTTTGTATTATTTCATGAAGTCCCTTCTAAATTTCTTTGTATTCTTTATACTTAAGGCTTAACACTACCAGGAAAATATTTTAGCAGCTTTTAAAAATTTTTTTGATAAAATTGTCAGGTCATATTCCCAACAATTCAGTTATTCAGTCAAAGGGGTATGATTATATCACTGCTCCTAAGTTACAATTAAGGCATTTTTGGTGTTAGTCTTAATAGTCCTCATATGTAATACTTGATTTTCTCTTCCCTCCACTCTCTACCATTTATTAATTGCCTAGTTTGTTCAAGGAGCTTTGTCAGGCATTAGGGATACAAGAATTAAAAAGTGCTATTCCTGACCTCAATGGACGTTCAGTCTAATTAGTGGGATTACAATTTACAATAAAATAAATTGATAGAAGGTATAATATGATAAGAGCAATGGAAAATTCCAGAGAATTATAAGAAAATTTGAGATGGGGAGATTCACTTTTTGTGGAAGTAGATCACAGACAGCTACAGAATGGAGATAGTATATGAGCTATCACATAGAAAGAAGAAGCATTGTTTTGTTTTATTAGGATTCTCTGTCTTTCCTAAACTAGATGTACAGTGACCTCTCATAAGCTCAATCCCATCACTGATTGGCATAGGAGCTTTGTCCTGTGCCATTTCTAACCAGACGCTGTTTACCATTCTCCAGGCAGCCTAGTGGCTCCCTGTTCCTGGGGGCTTAAGTTTTTGGTGACATATTTAGTGCAGCCACCAGGTCAGCTTTAGCCCACTACAGTTCAGAACTACTGAAACTTAACCAATCCATCAGTGGATTGGAATAGGAATTCACTATCACAATCAGCTAAAAAAGGAAGATTTCAGCATGTAACCATGGAAAGAATGTTTTTGAGACATGGGTAGCAGCCTGCATAGCCATACTAGCAATAAAATACATGGCAAATTTGGGGATTAGCTTGTAGTCCTGTTTGGCTGCAACATAGAGTATTTGAAGGATCATGGGATTTAGAGCTGGAAAGACTCATTAGAAATCATTTAACCCAGTCCTTCTGTTTTACATATGAGAAAAATGTGAGGCCAAAGGAGATCAAATATCTTGTCAAAGATTGTACAGTTAATAAATAACAAAGCTGAGAAATTAATGTGAAATATGGTTAGAAAGGTAAGTTATGCTAGGTGATAGAATATAAGCTACTTGAGGGCAGGGACTCTATTTTTTACTTTGTACTCCCAGTGCCTAGCCCAGTAGCTGGTACGTAATAAGCATTTAATAAATATTTGTTGAATTTTGTATAATGCCCTACACGCCAAACTAAGGTTTTGTATTTTATCCTACAGGGAATAGAAAACCACTGATACTTTTTGATCAGGGAAGAAACATGGTCAGACTTGTGCATTAGGAAGATTAATTTGTCAGTTGTACCGAGGATGAATTGGAGAGGAGACTAGAAGTAGACAGACCAGTTAGAAAGTCTATTGCAGTAGTCCAGGTAAGACATAATTACATTCTGAATTGAACATAATAAAGTGCTTACTCTGTATCAGGCACTGTGGTTAGAACAAGGGATATAAAGGCATACGTGAAATAGTCTTTGCCATCAAGGAACTCCTCTTCCACTGGATATTTTGAAGATGTGAATTGTGACTGTGTGAGTGGAGAGAAGGGATTTTGTAGATGTAAAATGAATAGGACTAAAAAACTGATTTGATGTAAAAGAGAAGGATTGTAAGATTTCTAGCCAAAATAACTGGGAAAGTAGCAGGGGAGAAATTGGAATGAATTAGGTAGGAAAGATATTTACTTTGGGACATTTTGAGTTAGATCTGCCAATAAGAAATCCAAGTAAAGTCTAACAAGTTGTTAGAACTATGGAACTGGAGCTGAGAAGGAAGGTCAAGAATTACATATGTAAATTTAGAACTTATCTGGATAAGGAAAGGGGAAGGGAACAAGCATTTATTTAATATTTAATTTTTTTCCCGAGTCATATGTAAAAACAATTTTAACATTCTTTTTTTCAAATTTTGAGTTTCAAATTTTCTCCCTTACCTCATTGAGAAGGCAAGCAATTTGACATAGATTATATGCAGATGTAGTCATACAAAACACATTTCTATGTAAGTCATGCTGTGAAAGAAAACAGACCAAAAAAACCACAAGAACGAAGTAAAGAAAAAGTATCTTTGATCTGTATTCTTTCTTAGGAAATGGATATCATCTTTCATCAAAGTTATTCAGAATTGTCTTGGATCATTATGTTTCTGAGAATAGCCAAATTATTCATAGTTGATCATCATACATTATTACTGTATAATGTTCTCTTGCTTCACTCATTTCACTTTTCATCAGTTCATGTAAATCTTTTCAGGTCTTTCTGAGAGTACCCTGCTCATCATTTCTTAAAGCACAATAGTATTCCATCACAGTCATATACCACAAATTGTTTGGGCATGAACCCACTTGGTGGACATCTTCTCACTTTCCAATTCTTGGCCTATTAAAAGAGTTGCTATAAATATTTTTGCATACATAGATCCTTTTTCTTTTTGTTTTGTTTTGTTTACCTCTTTGGAGTGGTATTATTTGGTAAAAGGGTATGTATGGTTTTATAAAAACAAGTATTTATTAAGCACCTACTATGCACCAAGCACTGTGCGCCTAACCATTTTACATATATTCTCTCATTTGATCTTCACAATAACCCTAGGTGCTGTTTTTATATTTATTTTATAATTGGAGAAACTAAGGCAGACAGATTAAGTACCTGGCCCACTTACGGTCACATTGCTAGTAAGTATCTGAGGCCAGATTTGAACCAAGGATTACTTGATTCCAGGCCCATAGCATGGTCTATTTAACCTCCTTAATTCTACCAATAAATGGTTAAGTCACTTACTGATTTTTATTGAAGAGTTGTATGAAGAGGAACAAGAGGAAAATATAGTTTTGCTCAGGGAATAAGGAAGGAAGGAATCAAGGAATCATTTCTTTAACTCTTAACACTACACCATTTACTGTGCTAAGTACTGAAGAAACAAACAAAAAAGAAAGTCCCCATCTTCAAGAACCTTCCCTCTAATGAGAGAAGAAAACACCCAAAGGGGGATGTGGGATAGGAGAGGATCAGTAAGTAGAACAGTGAGAAATACCAAAAATTATATCAGGCAGATAGAAGTATATTTACAGAAGCAGAGGAAATAGGTTTTTGTCAGCTGCTACAAAAGTTCAAACGGTGTAGACTTTAGCCCAAATCACTGTGACCTTACAGAGGAAAAATTTCAGTAGAACAGTGAAAACAAAAGCTAGTACAGGGTGCTAAGGAAGGAGTAGAGGATGAAGAAGCAAAGTGTGGACTTTACTTTCTTTCACTAATAAACTTCCAGAAAACAAAGATATAGGAAAACAGCCTGAGGTACTGGTAGGGTCAGAGGAAGGCTATCTGAGGATAGATGAGACTGAACACTCTTGTAGACAGAGGGGAGAAGGAAATTAAAGCCTTCCACTGTAGATTTGTAGGAATACTCAAGCATTTCTTTCCTTACCATTACATCTGATGCCCAGGGCTAAGAAAATTGCTATCCCCTAGCTTAAGACATTTTACCAAAGTCTAAAATCAAATCTAAATTGTTAATACAAATAAAAGCTGGCCATAAGACTTCATGCAGTAAGATCTGGGAAGTCATTAGCATAACCCTCAATAAATAAATAGCACAGATTTTATGAGCCTGAATAGTTGAGGTCTACAAACTAAAAACACCTTTTCATTTGGTCAAAGCCCTTTCAAAAACTTGAAATGGAGGTCAAAAACAGTTAATGTTTGATATGCTGGGTAGATAGAAGTTATTCTTGTTTTGAGGGGCCTCTAGGTAATTTCATTTCTTACTGTTAACAAACATGAGAAATAACTGACAACATTTGATAAGATTATAGGATTATCAAATTTACTTATATGCTCTTATGTGATAGTTGCATAAATGTTCTTATCTTTAAGGCAAACAAATTACCTACTATGGCATCTCTTATGAAGCAAAAAGACTTATCCTTTCCTCTTCAGCCCACCTCAGATTACTTCCCACCACATTGGCCTTTTCTGTCATCTTGGCTTCCTGCTTTCTGTCATAGTATCATGTACTGTCCACTGATGCTGCTTACTGCAACATCTGCCTACTTTTCAGGCTCCAACTGTTTTTTCTGCTGATCCTCATGAAACTCTTCACCAAATGGCCACAGTCTCTATTTTATGGATGAAAAAATGACCTAAATAAATCCACTGTTATATGAGTAAATTTGATCACTTAATAATATTTTTTTAAATAAAGGATTATTAGGTCATTTAATTTCCAAATTCATGATTTTTCTTCTAAAGAATGTTGTCCATAAAGCCTTACATTTTAGAAGAACAATCTTAAAGAAGTTCACTGAAACATGGAGATATTTATATTGTCTCTATTGCATATTTTTTTCTGGAGTTTCGTGTCAGACCTACTTCAGGAACTTAACAGTATAAGTAATTTCAAATAGCGTCCTCCAGTATGTGATTGATTTATGGATTGTAAATATTCTAATGGCATAGAAGAATATTTTAAAAGCTACTAGAGACTTTTACTTGTTTAGTTATTTGGAATCCAGAGATACTCTACTATATTAACAGTCCCATTATCAGACCTGAGAAGTCTATTTTCAGGGGATTTGCAAATCTATTCTTTATGATTGCATTTACTTTAAGTGAGTGAACATTAAAACCATTTCTGCATTAACTTACTTTAACAAATCACATGGCAGTTTTTTCAGTATTCCTAAATGACCCTTGGAACTCAGTAGTCACTTCTTAAAGCAAACAAAATTCCCCAGCAAGTTCTGACAGACACCAGGCATTTTGGATTGTAAAGAGGGCCTTCTTTGGCAGAACACACAACCCACGTGATGTGCTCTCTGTGTCCTAAATCTGGCTGCATTTCATACAGAGGAGTTCTTGCCAGCAAGAGCCCTGACCCCATAGTAGGGAAGGATCCCTGGTATAAATGACTCTTTGCGTACCTTAGGGAAATACTGCACAAGTGCAGATAATCACCCACAATGAATCAAATTTCTCTCCAACATCTTAATCCCTTGCAGTTTTAAAAACATTCTATTCTTCATCCTGTAGGAATTGTTGACTTAATTCTTTGTAGTTTTTATTATATCATTTTTAAAGTTGATTAAGGTCATTCATTGAAATCAGTACTAAATGTGATTTTAAAATTCTAACTTTTGAAATAAGCATAAAATAAATTAAACTAGACAAACTTCATTACTAAGCAAATTCAGATATAATTGTCTAAAATATTTTAGAGGGACATAGAAGATAATGCATATGAATGAAATCTTATGCAGAATGTGTGCCACACATAGAAGCATCATAGGATGTTTTATTTGTACCGGGCAGTTTCCATTCTATTTAATTCAGTCTTAATGTTCCTATAGCTCCAATGATTTATCTAGTAGTAAACCCATTATACTGAAAGGGCTTTAAACTGATTATTTCCTTTTTAATTCAACAATAGCAACAACAAGAAGCACTTATAAAGTACCCATTTGTGTACAGAACACTGTGCTAGGTGCCAAAGAGTAGCAATTCTTGTCCTTATATACTTTCCTTTTCCTGGTGAGACAACCACCTAAGTTTACAACCTTCCTTGACTCCTGATTCTCTTCTGCCTCTTTTTTCTGGTAAAAACTGAGTTCAAAACGTGCCTCAGGTATTCATTAACTGTCACCATATATAAGTCACTAACTTCTGTAAATGTGAATTTTCTCATTTGTAAAATGGGGACAATAGTAGTGCTAATTCACACTTGTTGTGAAAACAAAATGAGATAACATAAAGTGCTTTGCAAATCTTAAAGCCTAGTTATTGCCATTGTTTATTATCTCACTATCATTAATATTTTCATCATCATTATTAAGGAGAAGAGGAATAAGTATATAACACCTGTTCTGAGCCAGGATTTGTGCTAAGCTCTTTACAAATATTATTTCACTTGATCCTCACAACAACCTTGTCAAATAGGTACTGTTATTATGCCTGTTTTTTAGAGAATGAAGTTAAGACAGAGGATAGCTAGATTTGAACTCATATCTTTCTTACTTAAGGTCTAACATTCTATCTATTGTGCCACTAACTAACTTGTTGTCGTCATCATCGTCATCATTATTATTATTCAATCAGTTGCCAAGTTATATCAGTTATACTACCACAATGTATCTCATATTTTTTCCCCTTTCTCTTTACTTACACAGTCCTAATTAAACACTTACACACTTCACACACTATTCTAATTCAGGCCTTTATTACCTCTCACTCAAATTATTGAAATAAATTCCTAATTCGTCTCCTTACCTCCAGTCTTTTCTTCTACGCATTCCATTCTCCATACAACTGGTAAAGTGATATTCCTAAAATATAGGTATGCTCATGTCATTCTCTTCTGTGGCCCCCTATTATTTTTGGGATCAAATTTATATTCTTCTAGAATTTAAACCCTTTGCCACCTGACTGCAACCTACTTCTCTATAATACATTGCACCCCTTCACTTAGAGTGGTTCAGCCAAACTGACCACATAGTTGTTGCTTACACACAATGTTCTTTCTTCCTCTATCTCCTAGAATCCTTGAAATATCCTCCAACTATCACCTCAAAGGCATTTTCTAATACACCAACTGATAATGTTTCTCGCCTCACCCTCAAAAGTAGCATATCCTGTACTCATTGTAGATGTGTACATGTTGTCTCCCTATAGAATGGAAGCTCCTTGAGGACAGAACTGTTTTTCTCTGTATCCCCATTGCCTAACAAAGTGCAAGGCCTATAGTAGAGTCTTCAGAAATATGTCCTGATTCTATGGAGTCTAATAGTTGGTAAACCATTAAACACAGATTGTTATAATGTAAAATTAGCATCATTAGTGTGTTAATTAGTGCTTTGGGGGGGGGGGTACAAGGACATTGTTACTTATAATGGGCAGGGAGTTGCTTATGTTTACAGATAGTGCCCAGAAATATCCTTAACTTGAAGAAAATTCAAAATCTCTCCCCAATTCTTAACTTTTCTTTTTTGAAATAACTATGCAAAATTATAGAAAAAGTAAAGAAACCTGAGGATCTGTGATCTTTCTTACAGAGTTAGGTGATTAATCATTAAGCAATAATACCAAGTAGTAATTTATGAATGCTCTGAGTATCCAACAACAGCCCCAAGCATGTCCTTGGACCAGTATTCACCATCTCCATCAAGCTCACATGCAGCATGACTGCACTAAATTTGATCTGACTGTCACTGTTAGCACCACCAACAGAGATAGGGTGTTCAGCTTGTGGAAGAACAGGTGCAGACAGAAATAAAACAATGCATGCCAACACTTCCCAGCTGAAACTGTTTGGTAGGCCTGAAGTTGTAGGACAGCAGAGCACCATGGAAGGAATTTGTTTCATTTCTAAAGAATTGAAACATAAAGGAGCGCAAGGAAGAAAAGGATTTTTGTGGGGACATGAAATGTAAAGTAGAAAAAATGAATGAACTGAAGAATCTGTATAGAAATAGCCATGCAGCCCCAGAGAAAATTTGTTAAGCATCAACCCAAATATTCTTAGTCATTTCATTTGAAAACCTAGCCCATCTTTCCTAACTGCCTTCTTTGCTGAAGCATAAGTGAATAAAAACATTTAGTTTATTTGCTGAGACTGTTTTCACGAGGAGATAAGTGTCATTTGTGTTCACTTATGAAGGTCAGTGATTTACCTGTGATGGTGTTGTCAGCCACTGTCAGAGCCCTTGAGGACCGTTTTGTCACTGTTGTGTTACTCTGGGCTGTGACCATGAGCAGACCCAGCAACCTCATCTCTTGTGATAAAGACAGTTGCCTTCTGCTAAATTATTGGAGGGAAAGACCAGGGCCCACAGTAATCAGAATCGTCTGTGAAACAATTTCTTTCAAGGGCCTGTGGATGACAGCAGCAGCAATAGAAAGCTTTTGGTTTGATGTCAGGAGAGAACTGTATTCAAATCCTTCCTCAGATACACAGCAGCATTTAGGACCCTGAGAAGTCATCCTTGCTGAGGCAGAAGTTTCCTCCTCCATTAAATGGGCATAATCTTATATTCCTCTGTTATCCCTCTGTCACATCTGTTGTAAAGGTCAAGTTATGTTTTGTATGCTTTCACATGCATAATATATATTATATTGGTTTGCCTCTTTACTGGATGGGGAAGAAGTGGAAGGAAAGGAGAAAATTTGAAACTCAAAATTAAAAAAAAAAAAAGAATGCTAACAAATAAATAAAAATTTTCTTGAAAAAGAAAATAAGAGTCAAATGAGGTAATATCTAAAACAGATTTGAAAATTGTTAGGCTAAGGACCAAGAAAAATCATACACAATATTGTAGCAATGTCTTTTTAAAAATTAAAATGTGAACACTTTTGCTTTGGACAATTAATAAGAGTTTTAGTAATAATTAATACTTTGTTTTTAATAATAAGATTGTTGCCATTTTATGATATTAATAGTGTCTAAAGATTTTTCAGTCATGACCTCATAGGCTACAGTTTACATTTTTTTGATTAGTCAAGATTTCATTGAATCAATACAGGGTATCCTAGAAGTCTCAGGGCAGTTTTAAGCTTTAATAACTTCAGAAGCATAAATATAAATTCACTCTCCAAATTGAAAGCTTAATACTATCAATTATAACTATTTTACATTATTATACATTACTATAACAGATTTTCAAATTTTATAAAAACTTTCATCATCTACTGCTCTGTGAGATTTTAACACATACATCACAATTTTGATATGGCTCCACAAGAAAAAGTTTAATAGAAATAAATCAGGTAAGTGAGTTGGCCAAGTTAGAGGATCTCTTCTACCAGTCCACTGGTCTGAAAAAGAGAGATCCCACAATTGTCCGGCATATCATGCCTAATGAAGATGTGTTCCTTTGTGTTTAAATTAAAATTAAAAATTTGAACTGCCTACTTACCATTCCTAGCAGAATTCCATTCCCGCTTCTGAACATTTGCACAGGAAAGTACTTCCTCTTCACCTCTACCTCAGTTCATTTTTTTCTAATTATTTTTGCTATCACCCTCCTAAAATGATCATGTATATGTTCTTCTGATTACATGTTGAATCCCCCCAGTAGAAAACAAATTGCTTGAGTACAGTGACTTTTTTTTTTTTTTTTTTCATTTTGTCTTGGTATACCCAAGGGCTAACACAATTTTGCACAGAGTAGTCATTTTATAAATGTGTTAGATTGAATTACTTTCTGAATCAGTGAAATGAGAGAATATGACTTTAAAAATAACTGATGATTTACAAATCTTGCCCTCCTTTTGTAAAATCAACATAAAATACTTTCCATAGAATGCTTTCTTGCTTCAGTTTTGTAGGTCTCTGATATTTATTTATGTCTATCCATAGGAACTAAGGTAGATTATTATCATTTCTTACCAACTTATGAATTTAATTCTGGAGCAACATAAAATGCAAAATTAGATACATTTTACCAGACTTCTCATTAAGGGAGAGATGCATGCTGAGATGTTTTTCTATTAATATCAATCTATAACCATGAATAGCTTTTGTAAAAGAATATTTTATAGTGGAAATATAATTAGTTATTAGGACTTTATTTGAATTCCCTCCTCTTCAACAGGACCTACTGTGCACAGCCCTTGAGAATACAGGCAGTCTCTTCCATATTTCACTGTTATAGGATCTAGTCCTACTCATCGAATAGAATTCTACCAGAAGTGACCCTTATTTCTTTGTCCAGGTAGAATTCAGGCAGGTCTTGCTGAAATAATAGGGGTCCCAAAGTACAGGCCTCCATGTAGTGACCAGTTCAACTAACTTTAGAGAGACTTATCTCTGTTTTGGCTTCAAGATGATAAATTCCTGTGGTCATAGCAATTCTAAGAGCTCATGTACTTAGTCTGCTTCAGTGAAATTACTCTATCTTAGTCCTTTGAGGTCTCTCCAATTTCCTCTGAAACTGTCTACTACTTTATTTCTTTTGATAAAATATTACATTATATTCATGTAATATAGTTTATTTAAATGTTCCCCAATAGATGGATACCCTCTTAGTTTTCATTTTTGAGCTACCATGAAATGAACTGCTATGCTATAAATGTTTGTGTACACATAGGTACTTTTCCTCTTTCTTTCATATCTGAGATAAAATCCTCATAGAAATATAGCTGAGTCAGAGGAGATGTACAATTTGATAATTCTTTGGCCATAGTTCCGGATTGTTTTCCAGAATATCTAGATCAATTCACAGCCCCACCAATAATACATCAGTGTACTGTTTTCTCAGGATCCCTCCAATATTTTTCATTCTCTCTTTTTTTTGTCTTAATTGATCTGATGGGATATGAAGGGGTACTTCAGAGTTGCTTTAATTTTTATTTCTCTCAATATAAGATTTGGAGAATTTTTTCATATGCTTGTTGAAAGTTTGTATTATTTTCTTTTAAAATTGCTTGTTCATATTCTTGAACCATTTATCATTTGAAGTTGTTCCTTATATAGGGTAGATATGAGACTTTTATCAGAAAAACTTGCTTCGAAGATTTTTTTTCTCCCATTTGAATCTCTTCTTTAAGCAGTTATTCTTCTAGTTCAGGAAGGATAGCAGCTTTTCAATCTCAAGGAAATATCATATAAGTTTCTTCTTTGTCCCTCATTTTCCCACCTTTTTGTCTTAAACAGATAATGTCTATTTCTCTCTGTCTCTTTCTCCTGTTTACTCATGCAATAATTGAATAAGAAACTAACATTGTGCTAATGGTGCCTAAGTTTATACCATAAAGCTCAGATTTGAATTCTTCTGGATGCCAGGTATAACTTGTCAATCAAGTTACAGTGTTCTGACCCCTGTTGTTTTTTTTTTTGTTTGTTTGTTTGTTTGTTTGTTTTTTTAATCAAGGTTGATGTTATTTTAAAATATATTTTGTTTATGCACTGTGAGGCTGTGGAGTATAAGTTTCATTTATCTTAAATAATAAAGGTGATCATTTGTTCCCTTGAATTAACTGATCAGCTGATCTCTTTGCCTAGGTTATTCTGGTTTGGCCTTCTGATTCCTTATCTTACTTACAGGAAAGCATCTTGAGAATTATGAATAGAGGAAGCATTTTTTGTTGTTGTTGTTGAACTGTTTTGTCTTTATGTGTGGGAATACGCTTTCAAAATGCTTTGGGTGTTTCAATGTGTTTCCATTCAGAAGATTCCACTAAAAAGAAGAAAAAGAAAGGGAAAAATAAAGCGCTCAACCTGTATACAGAGGTTAAAGATTGCTAGAAAAATACCTAAAATTATTTGCTTCTATGCATTATTCTTAATGTGATGAAAACACCTTTGTTGTTATTAGAAATGCTTTTGGATATAAGATCGTAGATTTAGAATTGTAGTGGACACGAGGTCATCTGGTCCAGCCCCTTCATTTTGTAGGAGTAAACTAAAACCGAGATAACTTGCCCAAAGGCAATGTTTCTAAAAAGATCAGTGGGTGATTGGCAGCCCCTTTTTTATCCTGAAAAAATATGAACAACAGGGCAATAGCAGCATTTAATTTGTCTTTTTGTTCTCCTGAGCACCTAGCACATAGAAGGTACCCTATGAATATTGTTGAATGAATAAGCACATAGGGATTTGTCAGGCTGGAGAAAGTGCTATATATAGATCATTCTAATCTAATAGATTCCTCAAACTGACTGCTAATGTCTTATTCTGTCTATGCCAAGCCTTCTCCAGTTTGCCTATCAAGGAGGGGAAGGGAAGTCAGCAATCAGCAGAACTCATAATTCCCTTTACCATTCAAACTGGATTCTTAGTTTACCAGCATTGGAATGCTTTATTATTCTAATTAATCATATTTTTATCTATTTAACACTCATCACAGAGAGATCAAACATTAGCTTCCCTTCTTGTTAATGTTTTATTTTCTTTAGTAATGTCATATAGTCTGACATACTGTCTAGATAAAAATGGCTTCCATAGATTAGAACTGGAAAAAACGTAGACATCATCTAACTCTTCCCTCACATTTCTCTAGGACTTTATAAAGTTTATTAAGCACTCTCCTCGTAACCTATGACTTTAGTGTGTAGGAAATTCATGTCAGAGAAGTTGTATGATTAATCTCAGCCTACAAAGCTAGCTAGTGGCAGTGTCAAGGTGGAAATTCTAGTCCAGTTAATCCATCATCAAGCTTTTTATTAAGTCCTGGTGCCAAGCACTGTGTTTCCTCTTAGTGATCTTTCTTCTATACTGCCACTACCTGCTAAAGAAACCTGTCTTCAAAGAGTATGTTCTGAGGACTTGCTGTGAGACCCTCACACTGTACAGCAGTGTAAAATGAAATTCAACTTGGATGATGAAAATAAATTTGATTAAGTGCCCCCTATTATAATAGATGAGAGGCTTCATCAAGTTTCCAATCTTCATTTAAGATGCTGTTAAGCTTCAGACTAAGTTCTTAAAAAGTATCTTCTTTTGTTAGCCTTTTGTGTTAATGGATCTCTTCTGTTCTTTCCAGAAGCTTTTACTTCCTTCTCAGAAGTCTAAAGCTTTTTAATACCTTTTTCTTCTCAAAAGGAAAAACTTGTAGATTTGTAGTTTTTTGGCACCTATTTTGTTTCATTAGCAGTGGTGATTCTATCTCAGCAAAGATCCTCATGAAAAGTATTTATATTTGTTTTTGGTATAAAATGATAGGAAAATTCTTGTTATTTTTGAATTTGCAACACTACAATGCTACTAGTCAACTTACATATCTTCACTTGGAGAAGCAGCAAAAATGAGCCAATAGCACTGGCTTGTTTTCTTACACGTCTTAAACTCAAATGATAATATTGTACCACAGCCTATCTTTAATCCTGTTGTATCTCCCTCACTAGTATTTTGATGTGGATGAAACTCTTAATAAAGTACAAACCAACCAGGAAGAAAGGATAGTGTGCTTTCACTCCAAAAGAAGCAGAAACCTTGTAACAGGTGGTTGTCAAATGTGTAAAACTATCTGGATCTGAAGAAAAGTCCCAAGTGCTTTTCAAAGCTAAACTAACCTCTCTTAAATTCCCTAGTTGTTCTTAGACCATTAAAGAAGCAAGAATGTAAACAGATAACAGTCATTTGCATTGAGCACAAATCTTCCCTTCCTGATATTCATCTTGAGATATAGTGGTCTAACAGCTGTGAATGTCCTGGAGCTAAATATTTAAGTTTATTAAACTTATTCCATAATCCCCTTATTTGATATCTTTACCATTCCCACTACCTAGACTGCCCTCCTTCTTTACCACTTTCTACTTATCCAAATCCTAGCCATCTTTTAAACCTGTTTGAATGGTATTTATTCCTTGGAGCCCTCCATAATTCCTTACTTGGAAATCCTATTGTGTTCATATCAATAAACAATTTATTAAGTGCTTTTTGTGGGCTAAACCCTTGAAAACAAAGAGTTAAAAAGGTGAAGTTCCTTCACATAAGGATCATATAGTATGATTGGGGAGAGGATTTACAATTTTCACAAAGACGTATAATAAAATATATAATGTGATAAAGACAAAGAAGAGATTAAGCATCTAAGGAAAATTTAGGTAAATATCACTATGAGATAGGAAGAATTAGGAAAACATTTAGGGTGGTACCTGATGTGAATTTAAGGAAAAAGAAGATTTCAATAAGTAAAGTGATAAATGAACAAAGTTCTTTCCAAAGATGGTTAGGAGAGCCTGTGTGAAATAATCTAATTTATGATTTGGAGCAAGATCAAAGAACAGCTAGATAGCGAGTTTGGTTGGACTATAGAATGCTTGAAGAGGATTTCTGTAACATCAGGATAGAAGAAGTAATCTGTAACCTGATTGTGGAATACTATAAATGCCAGACAGAAGTTTGTGTGTGTACATATATGTACATACATACTTATATATTCGTATTATAGGTATTTTGGAGCTATTAAAGATGTCTGGTCAGACTTATCCATTAGGAAAATTATTTTGGTAAGATAGATTAAGGGAAGGATAATTTGGGGAGAGAGAAACTTGAAGCATAAAGAGCAATTATCTATTTTGATCATTCAAATTTGAGAGCTGATGTGAACCTGAGGCAAAGATGAAGGCAAAGATGGCTGTCCTCTATTATAGCTATTTGGGAACTTGTCTGTAAGCTTTCAGATTTGTATTTTTTTTATGATATCTCAGCAGCAACAGCTAGTACAGTGTATAGAGTCCTGAGACTGGAGTCAGGAAGACTTTAATATGGCCTTAGATACATAACTAGCTGTGTGACCTTGTACAAGCCAATTAATGTTTGCCTTTCTTGGTTTCCTCAACTGTAAAATAAGGATCATAATAGCACTTTTCTCATATATTGTTGTGAGAGTCAAATTGTTGACTTGTTGACTAACCATACAAATTTCATAGGAAATGACTGGCAAAGTAATACATCTTGAAGTATTCTAAGAAAATTTGAGGAGGACTAAAAGACTAATAATTAGAGAGATGAGGAAAGGTATCCCATAGGAGATAACACATGAATCACTCCTTGAAGAAAAGTAGATATTTTATGACATCTACTTAAAGAAGCAAAGGAACTGCTAAGGCAAAGGCATGCAACTTCCTGGAACCAAGGTAATTGTTATTCTAAGACAGTTCCTGGTGTGAGGTACAAAAAACCCCAACTTCATAAGGATATGGCAATGTGGATATGGATAAATAGTGCTTGTTCTGAAAAAGTTCTGCAAGTTTTAGTGGACTTCAACTTTAAGGTCAATCAGCTATGTGATAGGGCAGCCAAAAAGTTAATGCAGTCCCGACAGGAATTAGGAGGTGACAGTCCCAAGGTACCCTGCTCTCATCTGACCTCAGCTGGAGTATCCTGTTCAGGTCTAGCACCATAGCTTGACAAGGACAAACTGGAGCCTGTCTAGAGGAAGGTTAACAGGATGGTAAAGGGCCTTGAGGCCATATCATATGAATCATATTGATTGAAGGAAATGGGTGTATTTGTTCTGGATAAGAGAAAACTTAGGGGGGATGTGAATGCTGTTTTAAAATGATTGTCGAGCTATCATGTAGAAGAGGGGCTTGGCCTGTTCTATTAACCCTAGAGAGCAGAACCAGTAATAGTGAGTGGAAGTTACAAAGAGATATACTTAGACTTTATGTCCAGAAAAACTTCCCAACAATTAGAGTTTTCTAAAAGTAGGATCTGCTTCAAAAGATGATGGGTTCTTCCTCTCCATAGAGGCCTTAACACAGACTGGAGACTAGTAATTAGGTATGTTAAACTGGCATCTTTTGTGTGTATGGATTAGCCCAGATTGCTGTTGAGATCTCTTCTAAATCAAATTCCGTGACTGATATTTGTTCAAGGTTCAGAACATATAATTAATGAATAGACTATAAATTATAAGTATACATGACATTAAATCTGTTTCTTATTCCTCACAGCATTGAAGTATAGGGGAGAAGGAGGAAGGGGTATCATAGGTGTCAAAATGCATAGAAAATGGTTATTAAAAATCATCCCTTGTGATTTAAGGAAAGAAATAAATGTTTTTTCACTGGTAACAATTTAAAATGTAGTCATCATAAATAAATAGGTTTAGGAAGGGAGGAAAGTAATCCAAAATGTTCTATCTCTCTTAATATGGAACTCTGGGACCACTCCAAACATTGCTTCATAGATAGAATTGAATGTGAAAATTTTAATTGCACAATTTCCCTTCCTAATTGATGCATTCTCCTTTTGCCTAGCACAGCTACTTTAACGATTACTGGAAATGTTTTCAAAGGTAGCCCAAAGTAAACATGCTCACGTTACAGAAATCTCACCCAGATATGGGTCATCTACAGACCATGAGCCCTCCTGCACTTTGCAGATTCTGGATTCCCCAGCCACTTTACCATCTGTAAGAAACAGGGATTAAAATCCTTCTGGCTCTAGTTCTTGTAGCTCTTTGCCAGGCAGGGTTTTCACATTCTAGAACTCCTTGTTTACTGATCCTTCAGAGCCTAAAGGGGAAAATGTTCTCAAGCCAGGTGGTTCAGTGTTTTAGTAACATTTTGTTTTGTTTCTTAACCTATATGTAAGTGGAGGAAATGCTTTAAAAAAAATTCATAGAGCTGTCACCTTAATATCCAGCATACTTTTTAGCAGTTGAAAGATGGTTTTGGAATTGATATGGTCTTCCTTGAAAATATTTTCATAGAGTGCTCTGGCAGGAAGCCAGAATATCTTTCTAAATGAGATCTTTAAATGAGATCTTGTACAGATGAATGAAGGGTAGGGATGGAACAGGAGAAAAGCCATATTAATCCTGAGGCATTTACCTTGTTCCACTCTGAATTCCTTTTACTCTTTTTTTAGGGGGATTTAAAAATTCTTTCTCCTATTGTGCAACTTGTCCTTATCTTATATTGTACTGTTTCTTGACAATTGAAAGTTGTTTTGCATTGCCCTTTATCATTTTTTTGAAATTTTTGTACACACGAACCCTGTGCTGATTCTCCTCCCTTCTCCTTACCTAGTGTCACTTATATTCAGTAAGCATTTCTTAAGCAGCTGCTTTGTGCCTGGCCACAGGACAAAAAGAGAAAGTATCCCTGCCCTTATAGGCTTTACGTTATACAATATAGAAACAGAAAAGTTCAACAGAATTTCACATGAGAGAGAGCTCTGACAAGTAGAGGAAACAAAAATTTTAAAAAGTAGATGGCACCTGAACTAGAGCTCTAAGAAGATAGATGTGCATGTCAGCCATGGAAGCAACTTGGGCAAAAGCCCTGAGATGTTAACTAGAAATCTGTGTGCAGGGAATAACAAACAGGCTAATTTGGCTGGGATGCAGAATTTGTGAGAGGAAAAAAAAAAGAAAAGACCAGTGTCTGCAAGGCTGGCCTAGAGCCAAAGTGTGTGGAGCCTAAAGAGTTTGTGTTATATCCCAATACAGTAGGGAGCACTTGAAGATTCTTGATCATGAAAATGGCATGATCAAGCCTATGGTTTAAGATTATTTTAGCTTCTGTGTAACAGTTGAATTGAAAAGTTAAATAGGATGAAATCAGGGACATAACTAAACAAAAAATAGTGAGGATATGACTGAAGTCAGGGACTCTGAGTGAAGAAAAGGAGGCAAATATGAAAATATAGTGGGAAAGGAAGCAGGAAGTTCTCACAATTTATTGGATGTGCTTTGGGAATTTTTTTTTTTCATTGTAAGATCATTACAGCCCTCTGCTATATAATCCAGTTTATTCTAAAAATATTTCATGTATCAGACAAATAAAACACATAAAGACACGAATTCATTCTTCAGTGTAGTCTACAAAATGTTTTTAATAAAGAACAATTTTCCTATTTATTCTAGACACTTTAATGTGATGAACAAAATGATAAAATGTATTTTTGGTTTTTGTACTTTTCTTTTTGGAAGTGTGACTACATGGCTTTGTAGAAGATGACCAGTGAACATAATATCTCATTGCCCTTTTGATCTGTCAGCAACCTTCCTTATGTCTCTGTTGAAGAATTTAAGTTAATATGATAAAGGACATAAAACATCACACTCCAAGGGGGGGGGGGGAGAGGAGCTCTGCACTTCAGATTTATAAAACTACCACTAAACTCTAGCTTTAGAGCTTGAAAGGACCTTAAAGATCCTTTGATTCTCACAAAAAAAAAAAAAAAATCATTCAGAACCATAGAAAAATCTCTATGGGGTCCTTAGTTTGGTAAAAGTTGAGAGAATGGAGGCATTACTATCAATGCAATAGTTGCCTTCATATCATTTCATTTTCTTGGCCCTCAGTGTCCTTCAGAATAAAATAAGGGTTAAAACAAAACAAAACAAACAAAAAAAAAATCCTTTGATTCAGCCCCTTCATTTCACAAATGACATAGCTTGGAACTAGTAGCTTGCTAGAGTCAAAATAGTTGGTAAGTGATTGAGGATGGATAAGACCCAGCTCTGCCCCATCCCAAGTCCTACATCCTCCCCATTATATCATGTAGTTCCACGAGTTGCAATATGTGCATTAACCTCTTTAGCCTATAATGTGAACCTTTATCTAGACATTGTTGTGATACAGGAGCCACCTCCCAGTGGCTGCTGGAAATCTAATTCAGACCTGTAGAATGGATCTCTTCATGTGAGAGGATGATAATGATACAAGGAGACTGAAAGGCAATGACGTTCTCTGGCCTCTCCACTGAGAGGCCGTTGTATTCTCTCTTGCCTCCAATTTATTTCATTCCCAATCCACAAGGAACATCTGTGAAGGCTTCTTTGCAACGCCTTCAAGTGTTATGATTCACAGCTATGGGAGACTCTCAGCGAATTGACCTGCCCCTTCACCTAGAAGTGGTCCTTAACAATTCCCAGTTTTTTGTTTTATGGCAGTATAATTATTTTCCCCCCAGCATATCAGTAAGTTTGTGCATTAGCTGTTATCTAGTCCTCATGCTAGAGAGTACAAACAGCACTATAGCAAGTGTTGAAACTTGTGAGATGTCACGGAGGCAAATTAAACAGAGGAGAGGACTCTCATCAGTCTCCTGGCTCTGCCTTTTGATGTATTGACCCATTTAATTACCCTGACTAAAAAAGTCTTACCGAGTCTCCTCTTCTTCCCCTCGGGTTACCGAAGTAACTCTGGGAGGATCCTACTCATGAACAGCTCAAACGCTGCTGGTTCTTCTTGTCCCACGTTCAGGCACCATATGTTATGATAGAGGAGCCACCTGCCAGTGGCTGCTAGAGGTCTAGATCAGACCTGTAGAATGGATCTCTTTATATAAGTGGATGATGATGATACAAGGAAACTGACAGGCAGTTGCATTCTTTGACCTCTCTCTCCTTCCCTCTTGCCTCCAATTTATTTCATTCCCAATCCACAAGGAACATCTTCATTAGTAAAGGCTGCTTTGCAACTCCTTCAAGTGTTATGATTCACAGCAGTGGAAGCTCTCAGAGAATTGACCTGTCCTTTCACTTAGGCATGGTTCTTAACAACATTCTACTAGATTTCATCATCTGTTATTGATTTGTCCTTCATCTTTTATGCATAGAGTAGATTCTCTTTCCCTTTACTTCATCTATTGCAGTTTTTCCCATTTTTAAAGCCCAACTTACTCGCCTTTTTTTCCAATAAGTCTTCCTTTATACTTTTCCATATTCCACTTCCCAGGTAAGAGTAATCATTTACTCATATTTCTCATCATCCTTTGCTTGGGCCCTTTTCTTTCTCTCTTTGTAACTGTTTCACTTTCCCTTTATGTCTATTTTCCTTTTCCTATTATTAGATTACAAGATGCTTGATAATAATTCCCATATCCTATCTAATATCGTGATTCTTGATCCTTAGTGCTCCTTGCACACAATTTGTTTCTAATCAAGTTGGGTTAGATTAAATATTCTCTAAGTTCTGCATATACTGAAATGTTGTAGTCCCTGTTGATTATTTTTTTTTCTCTACCTTTAAATTGGTTTTGTTTTGTAATATATTTTCTCATTTTTATTCAAAGGGTAGCCATTCTACAAAAGTAGAAGCTGTGGTCCGAACTCTAAAGAGAATCCAGTTTAAAAATCCAGGCGCCAAATCACTTGTCTTCTCAACGGTATAATCAACATTTTCTTTTTCAATATTGATTTGGCTGTTTTCTTTTTGTGAAAAAGTGTTGATAATGCTTTTTAATCTACTTGCATCTGACAGAGCTGTTAGCTAAATGGTAATGACTGGTAAATGAATTTTTTAAATGTTTGGGTCTATCAGAAAAATTCTACATGACAATAAGACAAAAATACTAATCTGATGTGACTTCAGATTGAGAAGGGACTTTTATCAAGTCATATAGTCTATTCCTATAAGTGTACATATAGAAACATGACATGATTTTTATTTCATAATTTTAAGTTTGGCATATTTTAATATTGTTCAAATTGTAACTTTCAAACTTAATATGGTGCCTATTTATCTTTCATAGCATTCTAGGTTGGTGGATTTCATTTTGTTGTTTTGCTTGTGTGTGTATTGGAGAGGGGTAAGAGGGTAGCAGAAACAGTAATATGTACAGATGACCATTTTTAGCTATTCTTAAAATAAAAAGGCTAATACTGCTCTCAGATTACTTCCAAATTTTGAAAAATATTCTTAATAGTGGTTCTTGTTTTATTTTATGTATTCCAGTGGCAAGATGTACTAGATATTATTTCAAAAGCTCTGTATGATAACAACATGGTATTTGCACAAATCAATGGAATTCACAGATTTCAGGTATGCTGACAAAATTTTATATGTATAAATAAGTTTTTGAGAGGGGACAGATTCATCTTACTGTTAACCAGTCTACTTAGGAAAAAGAAACCAGTTAGCAAATATTTAATAATCATGTATCAGGTAGACTGTATAGTATAGCATTCACTGCTAAGCTGTACATAGAATATCACTTTTAAATTAAAGAAATTTAATAAGTCCCACCAGTCTCTTCACTCATATCTACTGTCACCTAATCATCAAGATAAAATATCTTGTATGTGATTTTCATTTCCATGAGCCTTCTAAGTTCAACCTTTCAGAACTTGAATCATAGATTCATGGGATTCTAGGTGAAAGAGATTCCCAGCCTGTGGACTACTAACCCATGGTTTACTATGGGGTCCCTGAACCAAACATGTTTACCAAGCATTGTTATAGTGCTCTTTATATGTTACATGAATAATGGGTTTTTAAATGTATTTAGTTGTGATTAATAGAATATAAATTTATTTTTAAATGTTGTTAAATCCATATAAACTTTTTTGTCCTTATGAGTTCTCTGTTAGGTCCAAAATATTTTTGTTGGTAAAAAGAGTTAAGTACTTGCTGTAAGCCAGATACTTTGCCAAGCTACTAATACAAACAAAAGGAAACAATCCCTGCCATCAAGGAGTTTATATTCTAATCAACAGAAGATATCACATAAAAAGGAGCTAAAAAGTACAATGTAAGACAGCCTGGGATAAGAGTGGCCCAGGCCAGAGAGTCAGAAGCATATCTAAGAAAGTAATCCTAAAATGGAATCCCCAGAAGGAATACTCCAGTGGGAAAAAGCTGAAAACATGGAGAAATGGTGCCAAAAGGGTGCCAATAGGAGAAGGTCCCAGGAGCTGAGGAAAGTTCCAGTTGAGATTGCAGCAGTCATGTTAGCAATATGTGAAGACTCAGTGTCCCATTAACTCTCAAGGACATTCTCTATGTGGGCATCTCTATGTAAATATCCCATCAACACCTCAAACTTCTGTCCAAAACTGAGTTTATTATGATTGAAATCTCATCCAATTCCTTCATCTCTCAGAGATACCCAATCAATTACGATGCTTTCTTCAGCAATATCTCTAGTATTTATCTCCTCCCACTATTATCATTTCTAACATCCTAGCGTATTTGCTTTCTGACTGGAATACCACTGGAATAACAGCTTCTACTCTCCCTATTCCCTTCATACCGCTCTGAGATCTGTCTATCTTTATACTCAATCTCTCTTTATAAAATCTGTTCTTTACATATCAATCATCTTGGCACATGTGCTTAAAATTTTTCTGTATCTCCCTTGTCTTGTCCCTCAAAATCTGATGACCACGTAGGCAGAAAGTGCAGTTGAGAAGATATCCTTTATTACATTTTTCCTCATCTTCATCAGTGACAAACTTTTCCCCTTAGAGCCCACCTGGTATTTTGATTAACATCACTCTAATACACTTATTATGTAAAATTAGATTACTGTAATTATCATTGTATAGTTCTTATTTCTTTAATACAATAGTAAACTCTGTGATAGCAAGTACTGTATCTTATTTAAGTTTGTATCTTACCCTAGGACTGCACGGCAAATAGTAGTTATTTATTCTTTTTAAATTTATTATAGAAAGTCCCCTAGGAAATCTCTCTCACACATACACACACACACATACACACAATGATTTTTGTTCACACAATACTTTTTTACAGCATTGAATTAAGTTAGATTTTGATTTTTTTTTTTAATGATGCATTTTAAATACTTTACATTTTATAGAAGTTCATTATCTAAATGCTACAAAGCATCCTGCTGATTTGGAGAATGAGCATCTCCATTTTTCCATGATAACATTTGAAATACTTAATTCAATTTTTTTTTCCAGGAGAACCTCTCAGCATTTAAATATGATCCCAAGATCAATATTTTGCTGCTACCCCTGCACACAGGTTCCAATGGTTTAAATATCATTGAAGCAACTCATGTTCTCCTAGTGGAACCTATATTAAATCCTGCACATGAGCTTCAGGCTATTGGAAGAGTACACCGAATTGGACAGACAAAGTGAGTAAGATTAACAACAAAACCACTTTAGATATTTAGAAAAGTAAATAAGTAATCCATCCAGACTTATGCTGTATGATTCCAGAGGACAGCTATTGCCTTGAAGCAAATTTCTTTCAGATATATTTTTAAAAGAACTTACTAATATCTAAAACAATCTCAAAATGGGCTGCCTTTTTCACTAATAAGTTCTCCTCACGAAAATATTCAAGCAGAGACTATAACATTGTTGGTAACATTGTAGATATAATCTGTGCTTTGATAAATCGTTATAATAATTGATCTTTGAGGCCCCTTTCAACTTTGTGCTTCTTTAATTTATATTAAAACAATCTAACTAAAAGCATCTTTTAGTACTCTTTTCCCTGTCCATAGTATGGGCAAATACAGGTACTTCCCTTGATTGATACTCATCTTCCAAAATTTTTGAAATTTTCAAATTCAAACTTCATCCCTTGGCTTGTTAAATTGAATAAAGTTTTAACCTAGAACAGGTTCTTCTCCCTTCCTTTCCAAACCATAGAGTCTAGTCAAGGATTCCAGATAACCCTATAATAAATAGGTATGTCTACCTGCCCAGTGATTAGGATTGACCCATTTTCATAGTATGGGTTCTAATTTTACTTTTTAAATTTTAATTTTTTTTATTTTTAATTTTTAAACAAAAGACCTTCAGGGAAAGAAAATTTAGTGTAACAATGCTATAATAGCTTTTCATGTGAAAGGAACATATTCATAGCTAAAATCCCAATTTACCAAAGAAATGTTTTAAACAGTAATGAAAATCTCTTCCCTCAAAAAAGTTTCAAGCTGACACTTGCAGTGCCACTGACAAAGGAGAATCAATTTTGAAAGGAAGGGAGTTAAGCTTGGTTGAGACTTATATACTTTATTTTTATGCAAATCACTTCCTTGAGCAATCAGCAGTAGTACTTTGCCAAAAAAAAATTCTATCTACTCTTTGCACACTAACTTGAACTCTTTCTCTGGACATCTCTGAAACAGCAGACTCTTGTAAGACATTTATTTCCTATATAAATAATAACAGTTTCTGTTCAGAAATTTTTGCTCTTTTAACTTTTTTGCATTTTAGTATTTTACTTTGAGAGTTTAAAGAATTATATGCAATGTTGATTCTGATATGACTAATTTATTTTAATTAGTATGTTTATTACATTTTAATGTGAAGCTTGTATTATAATAGAGAGTAGGCCTTTAGCCTGGAAAACTAGAATACAAGTCCTGCATCTGACACATACTAACTGTGTGACCCTGAGCAAGTCACACAAAATCATCTAAATAATTCTAAAGCTATGTTAACAGAAAACATGTCAATTTGCATTGTTTAATTGGTAAAGGGAGTTTCCTCTCCTGAGAGTTCCCTATACTAACAAAACCACACTCCAGAGCTTATTCCTGTCCCTCTGACATTTTCATTTTTATTATCTTATAGGCCTACTATTGTTCACAGATTCCTAATTAAAGCAACTATTGAGGAAAGAATGCAGGCAATGTTGAAAACCGCTGAGAGAAGGTAACAATAATCAATTAAGTAAAAAAAAAAAAAAAAAAAAAAAAAACAGTTTTGGAGAGAGGGAGAGAGAGAGAGAGAGAGAGAGAGAGAGAGAGAGAGAGAGAGAGAGAGAGAGAGAGAGAGTGAGTGTGTAGAAGCATAAATTTGAGACTTCTTTATTTGTTGTGACTGATCTCATTAGAAGAATTGCAAAAGAATTCATCTTCATTAAACATGGGAGAACAACAATTATGTCTCATCTATGACATTTAATTTACAAACTAAAAGCACAGGTGCCTTTTAAAATAGTCTACAAGCAATATTAAATAATTAAAACGCTTTGTTTTATTAGAGGAAAAAATTCATTATACATTTGACCCATATGCTTTCATCTTAGTTTCACTTACATTGTGAATTTTAAGCCAAACATAAATTATTGGAACTATATGTGTATACTTATAGATTGATTAAAATTTGTATTAAAAATGTCAAATTATAAAACCACCCTTCATCGATTTATATGTGAAAGGTGTTTCTGCCTCCCAAAATTGAAAGGCTTAACTTAGTGTGGAGAAATATGAACATATTTTTTTTAATATGCCTAATAGTCATATACAAAGGCATATCCTATGCTTACACAGAATTCAGGTATTAATTTTATTATTAATAGGAAAAGCAGGAGAGCATGATACTACTACTGTACAATAGTAGTAAAACCTCTGTTTTGGTCAGCAAGCAAATCTAGTCTGGGAATCATAAAACTTAACACTTGTACCATATGTTTTCCTCTTCAAAGTTTTTAACAAGCATTAACTAATACTTCATGACATCTTTGTAAGATAGGTCCAATTGGAAGAAATCCAAGTAGATTATTACCTTAAAAGGGGTCATTCCTGCAGAGTTGCTTTGCTGAGCAGAAGAGTGATTTGAAACCAGAAGTTGTTTTCTTCCATTAAAGTCTAAAAAGAAGAAAGGAGACTACTGCATCAGTGAAATAAAAGATAGCTTTAGGCCTCAATTTTTACTTGGGTTTTGTTTGTTTGTTTGTTTTCTCATTACTAATGATCTTTGATCTTTGATTTATTTAGTCTCCTCAGGATAGAAAATTATTAAAATTCTATAGGAGACAGGTTAACTTTTGATTGTGAGGAGGACTCTTACTATGTCTCACTTGTGCCTTTTAACGGACCATGGAACATTTTCTTGAACATAGTTATCTTAGCATTTAGATTCCTCTGGATTTATATTGAAATATAGATACTACTATCTAAAATTAGACATTTTAGAATGACTCTTTGTTTTATATGTTATTTATTACATGAACAGAATTTCTTTCTAAAGAAAGTTGACTTTGGCTAATCTCATTCTGCTCTCTAAAATTTCTACAGCCATACTAGCTCATCATTGAAGCAGTCGGAGGCTTCAGTCTTGACAGTGGCTGATCTTGCAGACCTATTTTCTGAAGAAACTGAAGAACTTGAATGAATCATACTTAACATACATTTGAACTCAGAAACCTTCATACATTCACAGTCTTTAAAAATAGATTTTAATACAGATGAAGTCACGAATTTGATATTCCAGTAGATGTCACCCAACACTCTTTTTATGATAGATAAATGCTTCTTTTAGGGAATTTGCATCATATTCTTGTGGTTGATGAATCCTTTGCAATTCCAAATGAACCATAAGGTCCTCTGCTATTATATATAAAATTCATTTTTGTCCCAAAGAATATTAATCTATAATTTTGAAGGAGGGGAGTAACACTATACTTTTCATTTTGATTAATTAGAATAAAGGGAAAACAATGAAACTAGTAAGCAAACTAATTTTTCTAGTTTTAAATTGGCCTAGAGTTGGTTTTGGCAGGAAGAGATTCTAGTATCTTTATTATGCAACTTACCAAACTTCCTTATAATAATATTTTAAATAAGTGGTAAATTATCCTAACTTTAGCATTTAAGTGGATTTATAACATAATTGTCATAGAAATTGCACAGTAATTTAATGTGTACAGAACTCTTTGCAATAAATTGCTCATGTTGAGTTTTTCCATGTGTGCATATATATATACATATATATGTGTGTGTGTGAATGTATCTGTGTGTATATATATATATCTTCCTTTTCAAAATCAAAACCATGAAATCCAAGTATTTTACACATTTTTACAACCCCTTCAGTAAGCCATTGATAACTTCTAAGAATATAACTTCTTTTATTACAAAATAAAAAAGAAAATTTAGCTAAATTTTATTTCATTTTATACTTGGTTTTATTAGCATGAGCAGTTTTGTTAAGTCTCAGCAATATTAAAAGTGTATTTATTGTTTACTTTGAATAGTACAAAAACTCTTTCTAATTCAGATTTTTCCTAATGTTAAGTTTTTTTAGTGTTTATGTAAATATTACTAATTATAACTTTTTATGTTGTGGAGTTGATATGATTGTAACCTGATAATACACAAGGATTTTGTTGTTGTTTTTAACTGTACTAATGTATTATGTGTTGTTGTTAGAGGAGGGGTTGTCCCCTCTGCATGATATGACTATGCTTTTTAATCCACTGAATGTATTTTGATCTATTACAGTTTGCTCTTTTCTCCAAATGAGACTCTACCCCCTCCAAAAAAAAATTAGACTGGTATCTTTTGGTTTGGAACAATAGAGTATCATGTTCAAGTAAGCATATAGTGAAAACATGATATTTCTTCTGTGAAGAATTACCTGGACTAGGGAGTTGAGTGTCTGCTTCCTAGTCATTTGGCACAATCAAAATATTCAAGTTTTCATTGTTTTGTTCATTTTCTCAGATTTGTTTGTAATACACTGGCCTCATAGTTTCTTATTCCCTTTTACATTTAACTGCTAAGAAAATGAGTTATAGATGCTACTGAAAGAACAGCATATCTGATTAGAGAGTTGGGTTGTTCACTGTCATTCTGGGTTAATAAACCACCCCATTTGGCTCAACTGAAGAAAATCCATTTAAACAGTCATGGTGCCCATTCTTCAGTTGAAGTAACATATACATGGGCTCTCTTAGCAGGGATCAGTCAATGTCCATCAAGAACATGAAGTCCAATGGATGTGATTTAATTATAAGCATGTTTAGGGTTTTCATTTTTGTGATCTTTTAAATATTCTCTCCATAGTAAAGTTTTTAGAGACATTATCTGGTATGCTTGAATTTTAGAAAGAACAAAATTGCTTTTCTTCATGTATGTAAAAATCAAAGGTGAAACAAAAGATATTTTGGTAGAGATAGAAATGATGGGAAATTTTTAATGTTCTGACTTATGGAATTCACATTCAGTCTTCTAAAGCTCTTTTATACCCCAACCAAAGGTAGTAGGATGGGTTCTCTACTTTCAGTATAGTTTTTAGAATAAAGTCTTATCTAAGTTTATCAATTCTTTTGCATATTTTTGCTTATCCTAGAAGACATCCCTCTTGTGAAGTTTCCAGACTACCTCTGTAAATTGCTTTCCTTCAATCCACCCCTTTCTGGAGGTATCCACTACCATGCTTATACTAGTTCTTGTGTCATAAATATGTACTATGGGAATAAACTAGGGAAGGAAAATTAGTCAACTTACTCAATCTTTTACAGAAATTAAATTTGTTTCAATCAGTGTCAGCAGTACTGTCAAACTTATTGGAATGAAAAAACAAATTTGAAGCAAATGAAGGTTTTAGATATATAATAAGTATATTTTGCCCAACTCAGAAGTATCCTCTTACTATAGAAACAATTTACTTTTTTATGATTTCCACAACTTTTAAAGTTCCAACTTTTCATCTGAGTGAAAAAGGAAAATCTATATATTTAGTTGTAGAGCATTTTGAAAGCATTTCTTTGCTTTCACATTGTATTAATAGTGTCAGACCAAGAGTTAATACCAGTAACTTAGATTCAAGATATATATATATAATCACAGAAGCTTAAAGTCCCAATGTTTATCAAAATATGTAATGCCTTATTTATTATTCCAAAGACTCAGTGCTGTCAAGCCAAGTATCTTTTTTTCTCTGTTTTCATGGACAAGAGAACAATTCACAACAGCTTGTTAAACCACATTTCTTTCACTTTCTCCCCATGGGCTTCAGTATGATTAAGTCCCTTTTCTACATTTAATAATACAAGCTAAGTTTTCAAAAACAAGGGATACCAGCTGTATTGAATAGCCATAGGCTTACTTAAATGCAATAAAAAACATATTTCAAGCTTTCTAGAAATAAAGAAAAGGCATTAGCCAAGTGATATATGATAGTATCAGGCTACATCAAAACTTGAAATTTACTGACAAAAAAAAAAAATTAAAACTTCACCAAAATAATATATAGAATCCAGGATATTTTACCAAGAGATATGGGTTTTTATTAAAGCTATAGCTTCAAAATATTCTTAGCTATTACTTAATATTTATATTGTACCTTGGATTCCCAAAGAGTCTCTTGAGTCCATCTGTTTACCGGCATAGCATAATCATTAGTGGGCTGTGTACAATTCATAGAATTTATTTTTAACCCACTTATGGGCACAGGGATACCAACTTATAGGGATAATAACCCTCAAATAAGTCTGTAGAAAACTTGAATATCCCAGAATGGGTATCTGTGATCATTGCAAATTAAAAGACAGGTGGGTAATTATACAGAAAGTCATATACTGGTTGGATAGTAAGACTATAGGTCTATGTTCCTGCCTTTTTGATAGTGCCTCACAAACGCTGAGACTATTGTTTGTTATTAGAGAACTTCAGAGAAAGAGGTTCAACAACTTCCCTTGGCAACCTATCCTAGTGTTTAACAGCAGTCACTGTCAGGAATTTCTTATAATTAATCCAGATGTTTCACATTGCATTGTTTAAAAAATATTTGCTTAGCCTTGTTCAGTGGAAATTCTGAGAGTGGTCATTTTCTGTATAATAGCCATTTATATTCATAAACATTATTGTAAAGTTTTTCCTTTTCCTTTTCTTCCTCTGAGTACTTTGCCATTCTTTCAAGTACCTTATTCTCAGATTCTTTAATTACCTTTTTTTTCTGAAGCCTCTAAGTTCTTCACCTCATTCTCAAACTATGGAGCCTTAAAAAGGGGGGAAATGTAAACCAAGGACACCTTCCAAAGATACAGGAGTCTTTCCAGATCTCATATTCTCAAGTCATATAAAAATCCTCTAAATGAAAACAGGAGTAACAGCAGCAACTTTGCTGCTTATTTTGTTATCTATAATGTCTTTCTACTTATATTACAAAGATAAATCTAGTTTCTTTTCAATCACATCAATCAAAAAATCAATGGTTGATTGAATTAATTTGATAGATGTAGAGCTGGAAGTGACAAAGATCATCTCATCTAACCCCCATATTTTACAGATGACAAAGAAAAGTCAAATGTCTTGTCTAGGGTCCCAAAAGTACTAAGTAGCAGAGCTGGGTAATGAACTGGCGTCAAATACCTGATATTTTGTTTATTGTCTCCTTTCAAGACCTCTAAAATGCTTGGGTCCTCATTTGGATTTCTTAAATCCCTTCACTGTGCTTTTCACTGCTTTCTATACTAAAATCTTGCTTCCCCTACTCAGCTCAAATCTTCCTTCTTTATTTCAGCCTACCTACCTCCTACTTAACTCTTTCAGGCCCTGCTTCAGAAATTCCATAGATTAAGATAACTCTGTTACTTGTTTTATAACTTTGAATATTTTTTCCCTTAACTTGCATAGAAGAGGTGTCTTCCTTAGCAAATGCAAATGAGTGTTTTTTAAAGATGTGTTTCAGTATCTGATTTAGCTTTAATCTATCAAAAATATTTTTAACATGATTAAATCTATTGAAATATTAAAACAGCCATGTTCAATCATTTGAATAAAACTGCCTGGCCAATATTTTCTACTTCAAAACAAAATAAAAACCTTGCAAATAATCAAATTACCATTCATATTTTCATATTTTTTCGACTCCATGTTCATTGTCTTTGTACCATAGTGATAGTTGCAATAAAATTATATTAATAAATCTTTTTTTCTTATCAGTGGGCTATTAATGACTCACTTTAACAGTAAATTTAATTTATGCAGTGAAATTTTCGATTTATATGTAATTTTATTTGTATTAATCTTTTATGTAAGGAGATTAAGCAGTATCCTTTATGACTGGTTTTGTGACCTTTGGGCTTTATGATAAAGGTCACTGATAAGTCACCTCTTTGTTGTATTTTGGTTAAGGTATTAGTAATGTGTTAGAAATAGTAACTCATTCTCTATTATACAAAAAGGGGCATTTCTCTGGGCTTAAGTTTTTAACTGCAGTCTGCTCCCACTCATCAAAACTAAGCAGATGGAATTGGCAAAATATTTTCTATCCTAGCTGGGAGAAAATTGCTATATGCCATGTATTGGTTTGATCAAAAAGGCAGTAACCTATTATGAATGAATAAATGAAAGTAAGAAAAGAAAGAAAGAAAATATCCACATAACAGCAGTGTGAGAGGTTTGACAAACTGTTAAAATAGTGAGCTATTTAATCTGCATCTTAATTTTGTTTTTAGAAAGGACAGAGGGTGTGAGGACAAGAGTAGTTCCCTGGAGGTCTGATTTCTAAAATGATACTCTCTTCCTCCCTCTGCTCCCACCATATAAAAAAGACAAACTGGAAGGACTTTATATGACAACTGTGTGACTTAGAAACAGGCTTGTCATGTAAAAATCCTCTAAATGAAAGCACAGGAAAATAACAGCAACATCTTATAGTTTTAAAGCATAATCAGATCATATTCTTTTATTTGATTCCAACAACAATGTGAAATAGTCACGTATTACTACCTTCTCAGTTTTACAGATGAGAAAACTGAGGCTAAAAGAGTAGAAACACTTTGCCAAAGATCACATAATTAGGGAGTAGTGGAACCCCAGGACTCCATAGTAACCCTAGTTCCAGGAAATTCTTGCTTTGCACATGTCATATAGTCACATTTTCCTCCATAAAATCCTGTTCCAGGGATTCATCATGGCATGGTGATAACCATTGGTTTCTTGAAAGCTATCCTGGGATAGTAAAAATTCTGGTATATTCTGCTTAGCTGGAAAAAAACTTCAACTATAATCCTAGCAATAGACTGCTTTCCAAAGTCCAGGCTAGCTCATTAGGGGACAGCTGCTCACCAACATGCTGGCCAATTGGCAGTGACTTTGGCCACGAAAACCATGAAAAATAATAATGTAAACTAGCCCTCGGTTGTCTGTGGACCCCTACTTCTGTAGTAATGACATCAGGGAACAAGGCAGAAGGTGCTAAAAATCAATTTTTATACTCTGTTAATAATATCTTAGTTGTTGGTGCTCTAAATTGTAATTAATGTGTAAATGTGTAATTGGACAAAATGACCGGTGAATGTACATATACTACTAGAGAAACTGAATTGTATCAATCCTTGATATTGTCACCATAAAAAAATTAGAAATCAAACTACTTGATTTTATTGTGTGTCTGAAAACAAAAAAATCATTTCATGGGATATTTTGTATTCTTATATTACAGTGATCATGATAGGCATTTCAACCAAACAAGTAGTTTAAGTACCTCCTACACATCAGACATTATGCTAATACTGGAAATGTAAAGAAAGGCAAAAATAGTCCCTAACCTGAAAGAATTCACATTCTATCTGGGGAACACCATGAAAATAAATAGATAAAAACAGAGAAACCATGGTGAAAATAAGTGCAGTTTATAAGCCAATATCTATTACAGAAAATGAAGTAGAAAAGTCCTTATAAGACCTAGAGAAGATCCAAGGACTTCAGGTCACTGAAGGTGGGAATGAGAAAGAATAGTAAAAAACAGAATTTGAGAGTAAAAAAATGAAAGAAATTGAATGATCATTGTTTTATTGATTCAGACCTAAGAGGTCACCATTACTCCAATATTTTACATGGGACTGAGCCACAGTGGTCAAGTGATTGGCCCAGAATCACACAGCTGAAGTAAGTTAAATCTAGGGAGCTATTTCTAATTTCCTGGTCTCTTTCTCTGTCCCCTACACCATGTTTCAAGGCTTTTAGGTTATATAAATATTTTCTTAAAGGAAAAAAATCAGAAGACTCCAAATAGGGTGAGCACTGAATAACATATACACAAAAAAAGAAAGATTAAAAATTAATGGGAAGAAACATTGGTTGCTGATGTGGTAGTCACTTTTAAATCATCTGAGCATAGTCAAAATATCAACTTGTAAATTAATACAAGAAAAGAAGTGGGAAAAAAAAGACTATCATCTGTGTGGAAGAGAGGAAAGGACAGTAATGGATGTGACAACTTTCAAGCTTTCCTGATGAAAACACCAAAGCTGAGTAAATACTTTGAAAGGCAAAGTAATCGATAGCAAACTTTAAAAGTAAATGCTTAGAATTATTGGAATGAGCTAATGATGAAGTGATTATATTCCAATAGATGGAGAATACATAAGAATGCCTTCAAAACTCTTGACTTCAAAAGTCACTGGAGGCTATTAATACAGAAAGCCTAAACGGGACTTTCTTCTGTTTTGATGATCTTTGGATAATAAGAAAAGTGAAGGGGACTAATAACAAAAAGTGAAGAGGTTTAAATGTACTATTTCTTATAATCAGAGTTTGTGAGAAGATTATATAACCATAAAGGAAAGAATAGGAAAACACATGCTCTTTTATCGTAAATGGAACAAGAAAATTGAGTGTACATACATATGCACAAATACACTTGTGCACATACACCTCTAAAATTTGGGGTAGAAATAGAAAAAATTAAATTAAAAAAAAAAAAAAAACATGAATGAGGCGGGGGAGAACTAATCCAGAGAGTGTATGGGGAATGGTCAAAGTCAAAACAAAGTTCAGGTTTGAAGGGTGAAGAATGTATGAAGAGAATATAATTATAAGTGTGAATGGAGTAATCATATAAACTCGGTTAGAATAGATTAGAAAATAGAAA
This sequence comes from Sminthopsis crassicaudata, assembly GCF_048593235.1. NCBI lineage: Eukaryota > Metazoa > Chordata > Mammalia > Dasyuromorphia > Dasyuridae > Sminthopsis > Sminthopsis crassicaudata. The sequence goes on from NC_133620.1 coordinate 148,334,929, forward strand.
TAATCTTGTTTACACACTTGCCAAGGGTAGCAATTATGACCTCAAGTAAGGCAATAATAAGAAAAGAAATGATTAAAAGGGATAAAGAGTGATCTACATTATGCTTGAAAACATGATAAATAGTGAAATCATATGTATTTGCAATAAATAGTATAATATCTAAATATTTAAAGCCCCTTAGATCACAGGAAGAAAGCACACCAATAAAAATTGGGTAATGTAGTGTACCATTTCAGAACTAGACAAATTAACAAAAATATGAAAAAGAAAGAAATAAAAAGTAAGAGAGTATTAGAAAAGTTAGATCTCTGGCAATTACTGATTGAAAATAAGAGAACCGTGAGGCAATAAAAATATATTTAATAAAGAGACTTTTTTAAAAAAGACTAAATGTTATTTGGAAGTGAAAATAAATTCATAAATATTATTTGATCAAGGAACAAACCATAAAGACAGTAAATAATTTCATCAAGGAAAATAACAACAGTAAGGCAATGAGCCAAAATGTTGGATATGTAATCAATTCAATCCTGAGAAGAAATTTTATTTATCTAATTATCAATTCATCCATTTATTTATTGAGATTGGGAAAAAAAAATAAGCATTCAAAATTTAGCAAAGCAACAAATTGGCAAGTCTCAGTATAAAATTATAAGTTCTGAAAATTAAAGATTAACAAAGCAAGGGGAAAAACTTGAATTATTTTAAAAGACTAGGAGACAAAATTTTTTAAAGTACACAATAACTATAATCCAATTTTAAGAGAAAAAGAAAAAAAATGAAAGTGTCAAAAATAAGAGTTTTCAACAAATTAAAATGTAATAAATGAAATTATTAAAAACTATTTTGCCCAATTATACACCAACAATATAGGTAATAAAAAATGTCCAGATTAATAGAACAAGAAAATTTAAATAACTCAATATCAGAAAAAGAATAAAGTCATAAATGAACAAAGCAGTCAAGGGCCAATTAATTATAATACTAGAACTGCAAAAAATAGAAAAAGAAGAGATCCTACCAAACTCCTTATATCATACAAATGATTTGATATCTAAATCAGGGAAACAAAACAAAAGTTGATGCAAAAATCCACCGGGCGAAAAAAAATCAAAGAAGCTACAGCATCAAGCATAAGAGCATATGTCTGTAGTCTTTGCCACTGGAGAATTGCTTGAGTTTGGTAGTTTTGAGCTGCAGTAAGGTTAAAGTTAAGCTAATAACTATAATAACTCCAAGCATCATTACTGAAAGTAGGAGGCCACCATAAAAAGGGATGAACTGACCAGGATTGGAAATTGGAATAAGAGAAAGCTTCTATGACAGTCAACAATGGAGTCAAACCTAAGAGTGATTTCCGAACTTTGAGACCTAGTCTCCAAAAGAAATCAAAACTTTTTGATACCAAATATCAAAATATCAGAAGCATAATGAGCAGCATCAACCTATTCTAAATTACTGTACAATAAAACATATTGTATTTATATCAAAAATACAGGGTTGCTTCAGGCTACATATAGTGTAAAATGGAAAGTGATGTTTCTCCATTTTGGATGAGGACCAAGGAAAGCTGAATTTGCATTTAAGTGACATAGAGCTGTGTAATGTCACTAGCTTCATTCTCTCCTCCAGAAGTGCCTGGGTTCAGTGGCAAGATAAAGATCACAATGAGTGGAAATGGTCCCGGATGCAAGGGGAGACCATGATCTTTTTAAACTTAAGTCTTTCCCATCTCAGTTTAAGGCAATAACCATTCAGTGGTTAAGGCAATAGACAAAGAATTTTTTTTTACTTAATTAAAGAAAAAATCAGTCTGGAAGGAGAAGACCCTCAGGGTTTCTGGCCAAGACAGAAGCAATTGCTATTTACACTCACTCTGAGCCATCAGAGCCCAAACACCAAATTAGGTTTGGACTGAGACCTACAGATGGTTAATTAATGAATGCCCAAGTGATTTGGTTTAAGGCATGGTCCTTAACAAAGAAGTCTAGCTCATTAACCCCAAGATACCTTGTGAGATTTCAGCAATCAAAATTTATATTCCTTTGTATCTTTAACCATTGTTATGGATATAATTCCCTACATGGACCAGAGGGGGATGAAGGAGAGGAAAGAGGGAGAGAGGGAGAGTATCTTCATTTTAAATTTGCTCTTTTCTTTTTTTATCTTTATGTAGGCCTCTCAAATTTATGAAGATTATAAACTAAAAATGTGAAAATACTTGTTCTAGTTTTCTAGAGATAATTCCAAAGTTTGAAAAAGTGGACAGGTTCTTAACATTTAAACAGCTAATGCTCTTTAAATAAATGGTTTATGCAGGAAATATTATGCCAGTACCACTAAAAAATAAAAGTTAAAACCAAGAATGACTCATGTGCTTTCTATTGAGTCTGAAGGACTTTGGAATTATTTCAGAAATGAATTACAACTGATTCTAGAATGGATAGAAAGTTCTGGAGTAAAATGCTTTCCAAGGTCCCATCAGGTGGCTAAGCTGAAGAAGGCACACTTCTCCAGACTTTAAATATTTCTTATGATTTGTGCCAATTTTATCACCATGTCAATAGAAGAGCCAGTATCCATGTCAGTATCACAGGATGAGACTTTAGCAGCAATGTGATTCAAAACTGGGTTGCTACTGCTTAAATAAGTTTAAAAAAATAAAATGCTCCACTTCTGACATCAGGGCCATCATTGAGGCCATTGCTCTTCTGGGGATGGTAGGAAGGGAGACAAAGACAACTGGGATAAGTGATTGGCCCAGAATCTATAGTAAGTGTCTGAAGTCACATTTGAACTCAGTTCTTCCTGACTCCAGGACCGATGAGGATCCCAGAATGTTACTTGATTGAGGCACACAAGCCTAGCTTCGTTACACTCATCATGTCAAACCTTGGTATACTTCTCAAGCCTGTGTGTCTGAAGAGAAACCCGTATATGAAGAACTAGTCCTCATGGTTAACCTATATTTTAAGTTATCAATATTTCATCAAAGGTTGGATTAGATTCATTCAGTTAATTAATAAGTATTAAGTATCAACTATCCTAAGCACCAGAAATACAAATGAAACAGTGTAGGAAGGCACATTTGAATATAAGTTGAGTAGTACTTTTAATACTCATATTTGAGAGTTAACAATTCTTTGATAAAGTCAGAGAAAAGTCCAAATAGTCAAATCTATATAACCATGCTTATATAAATTAACATTTAAATGACTTCAGATAATTCACTCATAGTAGATGGAATTCAAAATCAAAATTTTTGAAAAATCTCACTCAGCATTATCACTGAAAGATTTTGTGTTTGAGATTTTAGAAAGAAAGGCAAATAATAAAAGACAAAATAAGGTCCCATTCCAAATGAAGGAAATTATTTGTTCTAGACCCATTTGTTACATGTTATGTACCTTAATGTTTTAGTGGCTTTCCATGTCTTTCATTGTCCTAGTGCTATTTCTGAATGCCATGTGATAAATAACATGAAGTCATACACCTAATTTTATTTTGTGGCTGATATTTTTTCCTCTGATAACTTATCAGTATCCTATTTCCTACTATATTGCTCTTTATACTTTGACTTGAACTTTATTATGTGTAACTGTCAGTTTCATTTTCTATCCATTTTTAAAGGCTATGCTGACCTGGCCCCTACTGTCATGGCTTATATCAAAGATATAACATTTTATATGTTTAAATAAAATGAATTTTGAGTTCAAAAGAAATATTTGATTACCCCCCTCAAAAAAAAAGAACTATGTAGTTGATTAGTATAGTCAGTGGCTTTATTTTTGCTATTCATTACCTGTGTGATGAGCTTTCTCCCCTCATTTCCTTGGGATGTCCATCTTTTATCTTTAATTCCTTTTTTTTTTGGTATCATTCCATGGAGCTGTCTGACAAACTTAACCTTTGCTACATAGTGTTGATCTGTTTCAGGGAATAGCATTGCCCAGTATGTACAGATGGTCATCCGGTGTTTAATAAGCAATTCCTCTTTCAGGTTCTCTCAAGTGAAATATAAATTGATGCCAATTTTCCCACTCATAGAGATAATGACCTTGGCAGTCTATTAAAGGGTCATTGATGGGAATAGCCTTGCTACTTCTGGTAGATTATATTAAATCCATTTGGCTTTACAGATGCCAAACTTTTCTTGTTTGTTTTTTAATGCTATAAGAGGCCTGAATTGATTCTTTCCTTATCCTCCAAAGAAAGAATATATATTTTAATATATTTAAAGGTCTGACAATATTTTCTTAAATTTAGAATTATTACTAAATTAAAATCCTTTTCAATTCTAAGTAATAAAATAGCATAAGAATATAATCAGAGAAATGCATACCTGGAAGAAATAAAAATGCCCGAGGATTGAGGGATACCTGATGGGGAGCCCAAGTGATCCATTGATATCCACAAAATGGCATTAATTCAAGAATACCCCACCATGGTAGGTGGATGTATTCGAGTGAATTTACTTAAAGTCAGACAAAAGTTTGTACAAATTGAAGAGGGAAAAGATGAGTAGTTAACAATCTATTTTAGGGGTAATTCAATCATTGAAATCATAGATATAATGTAATATTAATGTACCACTCCATGTTTACCCCAGAAGACATTTTTTTAAAAAAGATCTCATTTGAAGATGATTTGAAGATTACATGAGAAATCCTAACAGAGTATTTGCAAGAATGTTATAAGGAACTGGAAAATTACAAATGATCCTCTTTGCCTCAAATTATATTCATTATATTGATTCAAATTCCAGTTTGTTGTTAACTTATTTTTAACTTTGATTTTCATGGTTATATTTTAAGGATGGATGATTTTATTGGTGATGTTATTTTAATACTCCAAAGAAAATAACCATAAGAGAATTGTAGCATGCATTAATAGAACAAATGAAGTAAGATTCAGAAACTCAATCTATATATGGATTGCATTTTAGAGGGAGACTGGTAGTAAGTTTCATGAAGACATAATATAGTTTGGCAATTCTACTACTTAACCATTTTATAATTCACCTTTATAGAGCACACATAGTCAGTCACACCCCAAACATGATTTTCTTTTACAGTGACATCTCTCTCTTTGTCTCCCTAAGTGTGTCTGGCTGTCTTCCTCCCTCCCTCCTCTCTCTTTCTCTCCCTCCCCTTGGTAGAAAGTATGTTCATGACTATATGGTGCTAGATGCAAACAAAAACGTCTGCCACTCCCCTCTAACTATTCTAGACATGGCTCAAATAGTTTTCATACTTCAAAACAGGAATGAAAAAAAAAATTCCTATTACTATTGATCTTACTCAGTTTGCCCCAGTGCTTTAGTCCATTGTTTTTTGGATCCTGATGTTTGTCATATATTGTGTTAACAGATTTGCATCACTTGAAAATTTGATAAGATATCTGCATTTACCCAAAGAACTGCTAAAAAGAATCCCCAAGGAACTCTACTAGAGACCCTTTTCAAGTTGTCAGTGAACCACCAATGACTATTTAACCAAGTCCAGGTACATTTAATTGTACCATGATGTAATTTCTGTCTCCATTTTATTCTGTAAGAACAAAATTTATTAAATGCTTTGTTACTTGCCTTTCTATGTCAGGATTTTAAAGTGCCTTAGAATAATTCATGCTCTTTTACTCACAAAATTTAAATGTATGAAGAATGAGTAAAATTTCCATGTAATTTGTCCTTCCCATTTAAAAAGAAAATCTAAAGCATCCTCTTTCCCCACTTCATTTGAAAAATGTTTGCTTCTATTTTATTATAAGCTTGAAATCACTCAAATGTAGAGTTCAACAACTTGCCTCTAACAAGCTAAATACCAATTTAAAATAATAAAGAAATATTAAAAAGAAACCCTTCTTTTATAGTTATGTTTCCCACTTCCATTCAACCCTTTTGTCCTGTAAAACAATTAGGATGGTTCCTAAATGGCTCTTTAAACTGATTAGACCTGAATAAGTACCAGGGATCTTTTTAAAAAAACAGGAAACTAGCTTATCTTCCTTTCCAGTAACTCAGAAACTGAATTCTCAGGCGAAAACTGAAATTAAAATTTGTTAAAAACAAAAACAAAACCGATTACTGCAGTGACATTTGGAAAGCCAATTAAGCATGTAAGACCTACAATGAGAATGGATTAACTAAGGCAGAATTACTGCAGAAATATCAGAATCCCCTGCTGTAATATGGATGGCATCAGTACTTATGGGTTACTGTGCCTCTTTTGCTGGCAGCACCGAATAAAATGTAGCATCTGGATATGCTGGCTGACGTTGACATTCCCTGAACAGATTGGCATGAGATCAGAATAACTGAATAATACATAATATATAACCATATGGAGAATTCTTTGTCATGAAATAAAGATGACTTTTCTCTTAGAAAACCAGCATTATAACCCTCTCTCCATTCCTACACAAATACTAAAACCTCGTGAAATAGCTCATTTCTAATAAAGAATTAAATAATCTTGCAATTGACATTATGAAAAGCAATAAAAAGGGTAAGTCTCAATTGAGCTTTTCCATTGTTAAAACAGTTAAGCCACAATACCACCAGCCTTTGGCATTCAGATGCTAAATGAATCAACCAACTGAACAATAAGGCTCAATTAAATAAGTATGATAGAAAAATGACCTGTGATATTGATTAAATAGAAAATGGAAGCTTGAGCTTGTTTCCATAATAACACATTGACCTGCTTAATTTATATCTCATATGGGCAAATTCTGTTGTTTTCCATTATGAGAATTTTATTCTGTTTCCCCTAGTTTTTCTGTCCATTTCTGAGCTCAACATGGTTAAAAAGCATTATCTGATAGCCTGCCTTCCTTTTGTTAGTGAGACTCTGAATTTAGCTAGGCTAATCCTTAAATAGCAAAAACAGTACAGCACCAATTCCAAACTTGAAGCTTCTTTAACTTTGTAGAACCTTCCAAAATCTGCATCCATGACTTTCAAGAAAAGTATTTACACTAAATTGAGGCATCAGCCCCGGAACAATATGGTTATCCAACTAACAAGTAGAGAGATTTTTCTGGGTCTATTTTTTTGTTGACTTTTAAAAATTGACACAGTGGATCCAAATAACACCTTGTAGACTCTCTACAAACAAGCTCCCACACAAACATTTAAATTATGCAAGATTCCAGCAGATGTGACATTGCTTTGTACAATGACCTGTTGAGGATTGACAAGTGGAGTGTTTAAAAAAAAAAAAAAAAGGAAATCTTTACTCACCTAAGGTATTTGCCAGGTTCATAGAAAATGTCCTGCAAAGATATGCAAGCAAAAGGATTGTCTATGGATAATGGCATTTTCTAAATGTTTACATTTACAATTCTCATATGTTAAGGACATGAGACCCAGAAAATTACAAAACCTCTTTGGTATAGCCAACATGACTATAACATGAAATCAGCCCTCTACAATAGAAAAAACAAAGTTGGTGAAAAAACTATATTGGATAATTGATTGATGAAGCTCATAGTAAGAGCTTATTATATTAAATAACTTGTACTGTGCTAGGCAATAGCCAAACAGAAATAAATCTTATATAGACACTACTTGTAAAGAGTTTGCTTCTTTTAGGGAATCCATCACTACACATAAAAATATACAAAATAGGGGTGAGGCAAAAATGGTACTAGAAATGAAAGGAGATTAAAAAAAGGTCTAATATAGGGTATAGTGATATTTTGAAACAAGTCAGAGATTCTAGAAGTAGGGGAAGCACTCAGGTAAAGGCATAAAGGTGGAATATAGACTTTTATGTATGAGAAAAAGCATGAGGGTCAGGTTGCTTGGAACCAAGAGTGCCAGAAGGGAAATAATATATGATTTTTTAAAAAATCATATATTATTTTAAATCATAATATAATAATAATCATAAATCATAATATTAATATAATATAATATAATAATAATCATATATTTATCATATATAATATATAATCATATATAATATATAATATATATAATATATATTATATATAATATATAATATATAATCATATATAATATAATAATATATTATATATTATTATATTATATATATTATATAATATATATTATATATATAATATATAATATATAATATATAATAATATAATAATATAATAATAATCATATATTTATCATATATCATAATATAATCATATATCATAATATAATATAATCATATATCATATATCATAATGTATATATCATAATATATATATCATATATCATAATATATATATCATAATATAATATAATCATATATCATAATATAATAATCATATATTTTTTTAAAAATCATATAAAATCATTAAAAATCATATAAAATAAAAAAGGACTCAAAATGTGCAAAAATGTTTGTAGCAGCTCTTTTTGTAGTGGCAAAGAACTGGAAATTGATTGGATGGCCATCAGTTGGGCAATGGCTAAATAAGTTATGGTATATGAATGTTATGGAATATTATTATTCTATAAGAAATGATGAGCTGATTGACTTTGGAAAAGCCTGGAAATACTTATGGGAACTGAATAAATGAAGTGAGCAGAACTGACAACATTATATACAGTAACAAGTTTATAAGATGATCAACTGTGATGGAGTTGACTCTTCTCAGCAAATAAAGACAAATGATTACTTCTTAGTAATGATTCAAGACAATTCCAATAGACTTGAAATGAAAAATGCCATCCTCATCCAGAGAGAGAACTATGGAGATGAAATGTGGATCAAAGCCTAGTATTTTTATCATATTTTGAATGTTTCTTTGTTTTTTTTTTCTCCTGTTTTTTCTCTTTTGGTCTGATTTTTTAAACAATATGACAAATATGGAAAACATATCAGATTGTTTGCTATCTTGGGGAGGAGGGGGGTAATGAAGAGAGGAAGAAAATTTTGGAACAGAGTCTTACAAAAATGAATATTGAAAACTGTATATGTATTTGGAAAAATAAAATACTATTGAGAAAAAAATCATGCATTTAGACAAATAAGGCCAACAGAGTGGGCCTTATAAATTGCTAGTTTTTAATTAATACTCTTTTGGACTATGGATCTTGTTCCAGTACTCGGTAAAAGAAAAAGATTGTACAGAATTGCTTTGAGAAATTGCCCAGGGCTTTCATGGATCCCAAAGGCACTGAAACCTATGTCATTAACACTAATGTTCTTCTGGTGGTGGGTTATGGATTCAAGTCATGGAGCATCATACTCTAAGAAAAATCAAAACTATAAGTAACCCAAAAGACAAGGAATGGAAATATATATAATGGGTATAAATAAGCCACAACCTATGTTGTGTGATGACAAGCACACATTCGCTAATATAAAAGACATCATTGAAGAGATAAGGGGGCCAGTTGTATACTGGGAATGAGAGAGTAATATTATATGACTATTCCTGAGATCTTAGACAAAACCAAGGCAGACCTCAATCCCATCAGGTATATCCCATCAAATACATATGGATAAGAATCATTCAGTATGAGAAGATATAAAATGATAACTATCTATCTGCATCAATAAAGGGAAGAGCTGCATCTGTGAACCCAAAGGTACATCAATGAATATTCATTATATTACAACAAAAACATTGTTACTTACCTCCTTGAGTGCAGGGACTACCTTTTGTCTCTTTTTGTATTTCCAGAACTGAGAACAAGGTCTGATAAATAAAAAGAATTTAATAAATGTCTACTGATTGATTGATTGATACATTCCTGGTGGAAATGTTAGAAAATCACTTTCCCCATGTGCTGTAAGTCTTTCTATAAATTAAAATCCCCAACTTATAATTCAGAATTGCTTTTGGTAGAAAGAAATAGATTATTTTTCTTTTTATATTTGAAAAAAATTGCTAGGGATTCTTAGATTTATGCAGGCCAATGAACTTAGATGGGGAAATTTTTTTTTATTTTCACTAATTAAAATTTATATTTTCCTTTAATTAATACTGAAGGCATCAAAACCCTCTGGCTGAGAAATAGAAAGGTAGATCAGTAGAAAGACAGAATAGACATATAATACATAATAACAAATAGTTATAGTAACTTTGTGTTTGATAAAGATTTATACTTTGGGAATAAGAATTCACTATTTAGTAAAAATTATTGGGAAAGGTGGAAAGAAATCTGGCAGAAATTGGGCATAGACCAATATATTACATGACCTAGATATAAAGGGGTATATCATAAGAAAATTAAAAGACATGAAACATATCTGACATGTATAGTAGGATAATTTATGAACAAACAAACAAGAGAACATTGTAGACATAAAATGGATAATTTCTATTACATTAAATTAAACAGTTGTCATAGCAATAAAGCCAATATTGCTGAGGTGAAAAAAGCAGAAAATTGTGGGGAGGGGATTTATAGACAGTTTCTTAAATAAAGGTCTCATATTTCAAGAGTGGATAAAAACCTTTGACAAATTGTTAAACTAAATTCTGAGTCATTCTTCAGTTGATAAATGGTCAAGTGATATGAACAGGCAGTTTTTGATGAAGAAATCAAAATTATGTAGAGTCATGTGAAAAAATGCCATAAATCATTCTGAGTAGAGAAATGCAAATTAACACAACTTTAGGATATCATCTTATACCCATCAGATTGGCCAAAATGATAGAAAGGGAAAATGACAAATATTGGGAGGGATGTAGGTAAATTTGGACACTACTTTACTATTGGTGGAACTGTGAACTGATTCAAACATTTTGGAGAGCAAACTGGATTTATACCCAAAGAGTTATGAAATTATATACTCTGACTCAATAATACTACTTTTAAGTCTGTTACTCAAGGTGATTAGGGGAAAAAAAAAAAAGAATGTTTATATTGGGAATGTTTAGGATTCATCATCTAATCTAACTTCTTCCACTTACACATGAAGTATAAAGTTCACTCAATAATATTCATAATTTTTGTGTTTATTGACAGTAGAGATTCTGAACAGGCAGAGTGAGTCAGACTCTATAATACAATTTAACCCGATATTAAAATGTCAAATGATAGTCAGAAAGAAAGGAGTCCAAATGGTATAACAGAAAAAGAATTAGATTTAAAGTTAGGAGCTTGTGTTTAAACCTTATCTTTTACATCATTCCACCTCTCTGTTACTCAATTTTCTCATCTTTAAAACAAAGGATCCACAATACAGGATCATAGTTATAGAGGGGACAGGGACCTCAGAAACCACTGAATTCACATCCTTCGTTTTATTGGTGAAGAAACTGAAAATTGGAGAGATTATTATTATTATCAGCATTATTGATGTTGTTATACATCATAACATACATAATACAATATACTTGCATATAACATATAATTGACATTAATAATGTCGCTGTTCAGTCATTTCAGTCATGTCTGATTCTCTGTGATCCCATTTGGGGTTTTCTGGGCAAAGATACTGGAGTGGTTAGCCAATTCCTTCTCTAGTTCATTTAACAGAAGAGGAAACTAAGGCAGACAGAGTTAAGTGACTCACCCAGGGTCACATAGCCAGTAAGTATCTGAGACCAGATTTTACCTCAAGTCTTCATGACTCCAGACCAA